>NC_138295.1:73132500-73187500 GCF_965601325.2 Salmo salar | reverse complement strand
ACCATCCTACCAATCCTCGACTTCGGCGATGTCATTTACAAAATAGCTTCCATTACCCTACTCAACAAGCTGGATGCAGTCTATCACAGTGCCATCCGTTTTGTCACCAAAGCCCCATATACTACCCACCACTGCGACCTGTACGCTCTCGTTGGCTGGCCTTCGCTTCATAATCGTCGCCAAACACATTGGCTCCAGGTCATCTACAAGACCCTGCTAGGTAAAGTCCCCCCTTATCTCCGCTCACTGGTCACCATAGCAGCACCCACCTGTAGCACGCGCTCCAGCAGGTATATCTCTCTGGTCACCCCTAAAGCCAACTCCTCCTTTGGTCGTCTCTCCTTCCAGTTCTCTGCTGCCAATGACTGGAACGAACTACAAAAATCTCTGAAACTGGAAACACTTATCTCCCTCACTAGCTTTAAGCACCAGCTGTCAGAGCAGCTCACAGATCACTGCACCTGTACATAGCCCATCTATAATTTAGCCCAAACTACTACCTCTTCCCCTACTGTATTTATTTATTTTGCTCCTTTGCACCATATTATTTATATTTTATCTCTGAACTTTCTTCAAACTACAAATCTACCATTCCAGTGTTTTTTCTTGCTATACTTTATTTACTTTTCCACCATGGCATTTTTTGCCTTTACCTCCCTTATCTCACATCATTTGCTCACATTGTATATAGTCATATTTTATTTATTTATTTATTTATTTATTTATTTATTATTTTTTTTCTACTGCATCATTGATTGTATGTTGTTTTACTCCATGTGTAACTCTGTGTTTTTGTATGTTGTCGAACTGCTTTGCTTTATCTTGGCCAGGTCGCAATTGTAAATGAGAACTTGTTCTCAACTTGCCTACCTGGTTAAATAAAGGTGAAATAAAATAAATAAATAAAATTGAACTCTATTTTAATCTCTCTACCCTATCACCTCTCTGTTCCTCTCTCCATCCAGTCTCTGAGTTGATCTACTCGGTGTTGGACCAAGTCCCCCCACGTCATGTGAAGGAGCTGGTGCGTTCGCTGGGTGTGAGTGACATAGTGATAGAGAGGGCTGAGAATGACCACCTCCGTGACACTAAGGAAGCCCAGTACCAGATGCTGAGGGTCTGGGCTAAGGGAAATGCGCAGGGAGGGGGAGAGGTGCTAGCACGCCCTCTACTGTACCACCTGCTGGATAAGCTGAGAGACATGGACCTGGGAGGGACTGCAGAGGAGCTGGAGACCAAGTATAGAGATCAGTAGAGGGAGAGAGATGCAGACTGTATAGACCAAGTAGGGGACCCAGGTTTCTCTTCTCTATGTCGAATCAAAAGAGAAACCGAGAGGGACCAAGACTATTCATCATATGTATAGGATAATTAGGGGAGGGAGAGAGAAATAGGGGAGGTGCTAATGGGGAGAGAGAGAAAGTCAGACACACAGACACATCCCCTTGTCCCTGACCTCACTTGTGTAGACCTGAGAGAATAGGATTGGTGCAGTGTAAGCAATATGGTAGTTGTTCCACCTGGTCCAGATCTGATAGACTAAGGTGGAAGTGTTGCCATGCTTTCATAAATGTCATAATGTATTATATAACCTTTTGGCAATGAGGCTGATTATTGATTAGCAACCATACTGTTCTTATATGTTTTTCAAATATATATATATATATTCTTTGCACATTCGAACCAATGAGGAATCGTATGTTTATAAAAAGCAGTTTTAGACAGTGCTGTTTGTAAAACAGGCAAACTTGTAATGTGTCACACACAGGTATGAGAACCACACTAACAATTGAGTTAAACACGGTGTTTAGAGTAATACAGATTTAACACCCATCTATAGTATTACAGTTCTATATTACTGAGTATTAGGTGGCGATAGGTAGCCAGTAACTGAAAGGTTGCTGGTTCGAATCCCTGAGCTGATAAGGTGAAAAGAATCTGTCTGTGCCATTGAGCAAGGCACTTGACCATACTTGCTCCTGTAAATCGCTCTGGATAAGGATGCCTAAAATGTAAATGTAAATGTATTATTTAATGGTGTTGCAGTAGTACTCAAGCTAATATTTCGATAGGAATCTGTTTAGCTTTTATCTTCCCTGTCTCTATCTTGCATTAATCAACCACAAACATATCAAAAAGATATTAGCATTATATGTCATATTTCAAGTCTTTGTATTGGTTTGTATATGGTTATTAATACTGCATAGGAGGATTCTGTATATTTGAATGGTTCTTTGATAAGTTGCTGCTTGGGCATGAAGATCAAACTACTGTAGTTTTGCTGTCTTTTACTACTGTCTTGATGTGCATATTCTTGTTTTACAAAATAGGCTAGGGATGTATCAATCTGTCATATTTCTTTACTATTCAGTGTACAGTGCATTCCTCCTCGAACAATCACACCCATCTAGGTTGTCTCTCTGCCATGGCTTTTGATCACCACAAGTGATTGATTCTTATATCTGTACAGTAGTAGTTGTGTCAGTACTGTTAGGGCACAGACGGGTCTTCTGCAGGTGTTATCCCTGAGTTATTGACATTCCTTAAAGCCCCATCATCATGCTCCCATTATTCAGGATCACTTAGTCAGAGGACACACCTGTCACTCTGCAGGGCTGACTGATCTCTGGGAGACTTAACATGGAAACTAGGGATGGGTAGATGGATGGATGGATAGATAGATAGCACTCACGTTTCTAGTTTTTAATGTCAGGTGCACAAGTACAGTGAAATGCCATGTATTGTATTTTATCATATTTTACAGCACTTTTTAACATTTAATTGTTACAGGTGATTTTACTAAAGACGAACTAGTTTTATTCTCAAATCACATACCGTATATCCAGGCATTGATTTGTTTTGATTAAGGTATGAACAAAGTTGATCAATTGTATATATTTTTAAAATAAACAATCCCTTGTAAAAATGACCTGGTATGCAGTTGTTATTATGACTGTAAGTGTTAGCGACTGTTCTATTCAGTGTATGACTGTAAGTGTTAGCTACTGTTCTATTCAGTGTATGACTGTTAGCTACTGTTCTATTCAGTGTATGACTGTGTTAGCTACTGTTCTATTCAGTGTATGACTGTAAGTGTTAGCTACTGTTCTATTCAGTGTATGACTGTTAGCTACTGTTCTATTCAGTGTATGACTGTAAGTGTTAGCTACTGTTCTATTCAGTGTATGACTGTGTTAGCTACTGTTCTATTCAGTGTATGACTGTGTTAACTACTGTTCTATTCAGTGTATGACGGTAAGTGTTAGCTACTGTTCTATTCAGTGTATGACTGTTAGCTACTGTTCTATTCAGTGTATGACTGTGTTAGCTACTGTTCTATTCAGTGTATGACTGTAAGTGTTAGCTACTGTTCTATTCAGTGTATGACTGTAAGTGTTAGCTACTGTTCTATTCAGTGTATGACTGTGTTAGCTACTGTTCTATTCAGTGTATGACTGTGTTAGCTACTGTTCTATTCAGTGTATGACTAAGTGTTAGCTACTGTTCTATTCAGTGTATGACTGTAAGTGTTAACTACTGTTCTATTCAGTGTATGACTGTTAGCTACTGTTCTATTCAGTGTATGACTGTGTTAGCTACTGTTCTATTCAGTGTATGACTGTGTTAGCTACTGTTCTATTCAGTGTATGACTGTTAGCTACTGTTCTATTCAGTGTATGACTGTTAGCTACTGTTCTATTCAGTGCATGACTGTGTGTAGCTACTGTTCTATTCAGTGTATGACTGTAAGTGTTAACTACTGTTCTATTCAGTGTATGACTGTTAGCTACTGTTCTATTCAGTGTATGACTGTGTTAGCTACTGTTCTATTCAGTGTATGACTGTGTTAGCTACTGTTCTATTCAGTGTATGACTGTTAGCTACTGTTCTATTCAGTGTATGACTGTTAGCTACTGTTCTATTCAGTGTATGACTGTGTTAGCTACTGTTCTATTCAGTGTATGACTAAGTGTTAGCTACTGTTCTATTCAGTGTATGACTTCAGCATATATTATGTATAGCTTTGTTTTCTTGCTCATTAATTGCATGTCTGGCTGTGTGGTCTGTGTGTGTGTATGACGGTGTAATGGTGTGTATAACTTCTGATATGTAGTCTCTGCATTCCTCGACGTAGCATTAACTTATTCAATTATACTTCTCACGCTCCCTCTCTGTCTTTGGCTCTCTTTTTATCATTACCCTGTCCTCTCTCTCCCTCCCTCTCTTCACCTGTCGACACATCCCCTCTCTAACCTTTTCCACTTCCCTTCCCACGTCCTCTTCATGTCTGCTGATCTGTCTGTCATTTGACATTTATAATCTTTTTCAATCACCTCGTTCCTCAGTCAACTACCATTCTGTGTCTCACTCTCTGTTTTATAAACCTTATAGGTGGTGCTCTTCACGTCTCTCTAGGTAGTCTCCTCAGACAGGGTTTTAGAGGACATGATCACTTCCTGTAGAACTATTACCTCCTCAGAATGATCGATATCACTGATTGACATGAAACAACACAAACCATCTAGTCAAAATAAATGAATCAGCGCCACCCTCATAACAAATACCACTGCTACACATTAACTAGGCCGTAGCGCAGGTGAGTTATTTTAGGAATCCTGTTGTTCTCGTCAGGCCAGTTAGAGGGCAGGGGTGCTAGAGAAAGGGAGGGAAGGAGGCAGGATAGGGAGGGACTGAATCAAAGAGAGAAAGAGTGAGAGAGCCAACAGAAAAGAAAGATGACTGTCTGAATCAAGATGGATCCAACCAAACCCAGGTAATTAATTTTACTTTATTTTATTACCGTAGAAGTAGACTTGTGAAGACACAATGGAACATTGTATCTTTTATTATTACACTTAATCAATGCCTTGACAATCTGACGTTTCTTCTTTGTATAATAATCAGTATACTTATATTGTGTTGTAATGTGTTAGTTTTATGCTGTGTGTTGATTTGAGGTTCCCCTCAGAACTAACACAGACCAACAGGTGTCAACCCAAAAAGACGAGTGTGTTTCAATGATACTTGAAGTCACCAGCATTAATGGATTTTTACTAGTGAGATATAGTGGATGTAAACAGTTGGTTAACATAGTTTAAAATTGTTTTTTTATTTAACCAGGTAGGCCAGTTGAGAACAAGTTCTCATTTACAACTGGGACCTGGCTAAGATAAAGCAAAGCAGTGCGACAAAAACAATAACACAGAGTTAGCCTCCCTGTGGCTCAGTTGGTAGAGCATGGTGTTTACAATGGTGTTTGCAACGCCAGGGTTGTGGGTTCGATTCCCACAGGGGGCCAGTACGGGGGAAAATATGTATGAAATGAATTGAAATGTATTCATTCACTACTGTAAGTCACTCTGGATAAGAGCGTCTGCTAAATTACTAAAAAAATGAGTTACACATGGGATAAACAAACGTACAGTCAATAACACAATAGAAAAATCTATATACAGTGTGTGCAAATGTAGTAAGATTGGGGAGGTATGACAATAAATAGGCCATAGTAGCAAAGTAATTACAGTTTAGCAAATAAACACTGGAGTGATAGATGAGCAGATGATGATGTGCAAGTAGAAATACTGGTGTGCAAAAGAGCAGAAAGTAAATAAAAACAATATGGGGATGAGGTAGGTAGATTGGGTGGGCTATTTACAGATGGGCTATGTACAGCTGCAGCGATCGGTTAGCTGCTCAGATAGCTGATGTTTAAAGTTACTGAGAAAAATATGTCTCCAGCTTTAGTTATTTTTGCAATTCGTTCCAGTCATTGGCAGCAGAGAACTGGAAGGAAAGGCGACCAAAGGAGGTGTTGGCTTTGGGGTTGACCAGTGAGATCTACCTGCTGGAGCGCGTACCATGGGTGGATTTTGTTATCGTGACCAGTGAGCTGAGATAAGGCGGAGCGTTACCTAGCATAGACTTATAGATGACCTGGAGCCAGTGGGTCTGGCGACGAATATGAAGCGAGGGCCAGCCAACGAGGGCATACAGGTCACAGTGGTGGGTGGTATAACGGGCTTTGGTGACAAAGTGGATGGCACTGTGATAGACTGTATCCAATTTGCTGAGTAGAGTGTTGGAAGCTATTTTGTAAATGGCATTGCCGAAGTCAAGGATCGGTAGGATAGTCAGTTTTACAAGGGTATGTTTGGCAACATGAGTGAAGGATGCTTTGTTGCGCAATAGGAAGCCGATTCTAGATTTCATTTTGGATTGGAGATGCTTAATGTGAGTCTGGAAGGAGAGTTTACAGTCTAACCAGATACCTAGGTATTTGTAGTTGTCCACATATTCTAGGTCAGAACCATCCAGAGTAAAATCTGGACCCCTACAAATCAGCTGGGCTAGACAATCTGGACCCTCTCTTTTAAAATGATCCACCGCAATTGTGGCAACCCCTGTTACTAGCCTGTTCAACCTCTGTTTCGTATTGTCTGAGATCACTAAAGATTGGAAAGCTTCCGCAGTCATCCCCCTCTTCAAAGGGGGAGACTCCCTAGACCCAAACTGTTACAGACCTATATCTATCCTACCCTGCCTTTCTTTTTTTTCAATTTAAAGTTTTATTAAGTTTTCTTGTTTTTCAATCAACCAACAAAACACATTCCACATTCACAGATGTGACATACTTAAAAAATAAATAAAAATAATAATAAATATTAAAATATTAAACAATAAATAATAATAATAATAAAATAATATATATATAAAAATAAAAAATAAAAAAAATAAAAATATATATATATATATATATATATATACAGAGAGGGAAAAAGTATTTCATCCCCTGCTGATTTTGTACGTTTGCCCACTGACAAAGAAATGATCAGTCTATAATTTTAATGGTAGGTTTAATTTGAACAGTGAGAGACAGAATAACAAGAAAAAAATCCAGAAAAACGCATGTCAAAAATGTTATAAATTGATTTGCATTTTAATGAGGGAAATAAGTATTTGACCCCTCTGCAAAACATGACTTAGTACTTGGTGGCAAAACCCTTGTTGGCAATCACAGAGGTCAGACGTTTCTTGTAGTTGGCCACCAGGTTTGCACACATCTCAGGAGGGATTTTGTCCCACTCCTCTTTGCAGATCTTCTCCAAGTCATTAAGGCTTCGAGGCTGATGTTTGGCAACTCGAACCTAGGCGAGTGAGAACATATTTGGGAGGAAATGCCCAGGTATTTCTTACAGTCCCTCCACTCTAGTAGGGTGCTGTAAATCACAAAGGTTTTGGCTATGTTGCCCACTTCACTAAAATTATTAATGAATATAATTGAGTTTAGGGGCAATGAACCACAGGATTGGGCTTCTATCTGAATCCACGTTGACTCTTGTCTGTTTGTGATCCATGTTAGCATGTTGCGGATTTGGGCAGACCAGTAGTACAATTGAAGGGAGGGAAGGGCAAGACCACCCTTAGGTTCAGGTTTAGATAGAGTGGAGAACTTGATCCCAGGTTTTTTATTGCCCCATATAAATTTGGTGATGCTTTGGTTAGTTGTTTTGAAAAAGGAAACTGGGAGATAGCATGGGAGCATCTGAAATAGTTCAGTCTAGGGAGGATGTTCATACGGATGACATTAATTCTTCCTACTAAGCTAATTGGGAGGGAGATCCAGGTTTGGAGATCGTTCTTGATTCGATCCAGGAGTGGAAGATCATTTTCCTTGAAAAGGCTATTCAGATCTGGTGTTATGAAGATCCCAAGGTATTGAAAACCCTGTGTCTTCCATTGGAATGGACATAGTGTCTTCATAGAGCTGGTGAGTGTAATATTGAGAGGGCAGACAGTGGATTTGTTAAAATTTATCTTATAACCTGAAAACTTGCCATACTGAGCAATTGTGTCTAAAATGGGAGGGATTTCTCAGGGTTGGATATGTAGAGCAATACGTCATCCACGTAGAGTGAAATCTTGTGCTGCATGCCGCCTGCAGAAACACCCATAATACTTGGATTGCTCCTTATCAACTCTGCCAGAGGCTCCGCCCCCAACAAGTAGAGCAGGGGGGACAGCGAGCACCCTCGTCTTGTGCCCCATCCCAAAGGGAATCTGTCAGAGTTCAGTCTGTTTGTAGTCACCATGGCATTTGGATGAGAGTATAGTGATTTGATCCATTTAATAAAGTTTGGGCCCATATTGAACTTTTCTACTCCATCCTGTCGAACGCCTTCTCAGCATCCAGTGAAGCCAGCAGGACAGGGGTCTTCTGTGCATTTACTTGATCAATAATATCAAAAAGACGGCGAATGTTATCAGAAGAGTATCTGTCTCTAATAAATCCAGTTTGGTCCGCTTTTATTATTTTGGGAAGAAGAGTGTTTAGTCTTTTGGCGAGCAATTTGGTAACTATTTTGTAGTCGAAATCCAACAAGCTTATGGGCCGGAAGGACGAGCAGGATAGAGGGTCCTTGTCTTTTTTGAGAAACACTGTAATGCGAGCTGTGTGCATTGAGTCTGGAAAAAATCCTCCAGCATTGGCATGAAAATAGGGCTAAGCTGCTACCCTGCCTTTCTAAAGTCTTCGAAAGCCAAGTTAACAAACAGATCACCGACCATTCCGAATCCGACCATACCTTCTCCGCTATGCAATCTGGTTTCCGAGCTGGTCATGGGTGCACCTCAGCCACGCTCAAGGTCCTAAACGATATCATAACCGCCATCGATAAAAGACAAAACTGTGCAGCCGTCTTCATCGACCTGGCCAAGGCTTTTGACTCTGTCAATCACTGCATTCTTATCGGCAGACTCAACAGCCTTGGTTTCTCAAATGACTGCCTTGCCTGGATCACCAACTACTTCACTGATAGAGTTCAGTGTGTCAAATTGGAGAGCCTGTTGTCTGGACCTCTGGCAGTCTCTATGGGGGTGCCAGAGGGTTCAATTCTCGGGCCGACTCTTTTCTCTGTATACGTCAATGATGTCGCTCTTGCTGCGGGTGATTCCCTGATCCACCTCTACGCAGACGACACCATTCTGTATACGTCTGGCCCTTCTTTAGACACTGTGTTTTAAAATATATATATATATATATATATATATATATATATTTAACCAGGTAAGCTAGTTGAGAACAAGTTCTCATTTACAACTGTGACCGGGCCAAGATGATATCTATGAGGGTGCCCGTGTTTACAGATTTAGGGTTGTACCTGGTAGGTTCCTTGATAATTTGTGTGAGATTGAGGGCATCTAGCTTAGATTGTGGGGTGGCCGGGGTGTTACGCATATCCCAGTTTAGGTCACCTAACAGTACAAACTCTGAAGACAAATGGGGGGGCAATTAATTCACATATGGTTTCCAGGGCACAGCTGGGGGCTGAGGGGGGTCTGTAACAAGCGGCAACAGTGAGAGACTTATTTCTGGAAAGGTGGATTTTTAAAAGTAGAACCTCGAACTGTTTGGGCACAGACCTGGATAGTAAGACAGAACTCTGCAGGCTATCTCTGCAGTAGATTTCAACTCCTCCCCCTTTGGCAGTTCTATCTTGGCGGAAAATGTTGTAGTTGGGGATGGAAATTTCTGAATTTTTGGTGGCCTTCCTAAGCCAGGATTCAGACACGGCTAGACATTAGGGTTGGAGGAGTGTGCTAAAGCATTGAATAAAACAAATTTAGGGAGGAGGCTTCTGATGTTAACATGTATGTAACCAAGGCTTTTACGGTTACAGAAGTCAACAAATGATAGCGCCTGGGGAATAGGAGTGGAACTGGAGGCTACAGGGCCTGGGTTAACCTCTACATCACCAGAGGAACAGAGGAGGAGTAGGATAGTCTAGTGTAGTGCGCTGGGGACAGAGAATAAAAGGAGCAGATTTCTGGGCGTGGTAGAATAGATTCAGGGCATAATTTACAGACAATGGTATGGTAGGATGTGAGTACAGTGGAGGTAAACCTAGGCGTTGAGTGACGATGAGAGAGGTTTTGTCTCTGGAGGCACCAGTTAAGCCAGGTGAGGTCTCCACATGTGTGTGGGGTGGAACAAAAGAGCTATCTAAGGCATGTTGTGCGGGACTGAGGGCTCTACAGTGAAATAAAACAATAAGAACTAGCCGAGACAGCAGTAGACAAGGCATATTGACATTAGAGAGAGCCATAAAGCAATCACAGGTTTTGATCAGGAGAGCTAAGACAACAGTGGGTAAATGGTGATGAATGGGCAGAGTGGGTCAGTCATGAGTGTCTGTGGTTAAATCACTGACGTCATGGAGCAGACATTTTGATGTTCGGCACTGTGGCGGGGATTGTGTGTGTATGTGTGAGAGAGACTAGTTACGCTCTCTGAAAGTATGCAGTGTGTGTGTATCTCGTATCATGGGTGTGTTATTCACTGCTTTAAAGCTCTAGATAATGATGAGTTGGTTATTTGAATCAGCTGTGTAGTGCTAGGGTAAAAACCAAAACATGCACCCAGGGAGGGCCCCATGACCCAGTTTGGGAAGCCCTGCTCTAGATTACTGTAGGTTGATGTCTTTGGTGTGATGGATGTATGGCTGGGAACTCAAGGTACAGTTTTGCTGGTTAACCCAAAGCCCTTGGAGGACATACTGTAGTTGGTGTATTTGTGTAAGGTGAAGTTGTTTTTGAGGTTTCACCTTGGTCATACTGTAACTAAAGCTGAGAGCCCTGTGTGACTCGACCAGTGTCAGATTGTCTAGAGTTCTTCACCTTGTCTCACTGAGGCTATTCCTGTCATCTCTGTTATTTCCACCTTACTGCTAGCATGCGTACCTGACAATGCGTTCATCATTGCATTGAGGTAATCATTGTCATCATCATTGTGTTTATGCTCTCTTATCTCTTCAGCCTTTCCTCAAAAGCAACAACCTCTTTCAACGAAGGAAGGGGAGGTGATGTGACTCAGCCAGAGGAAGTGGTGGAGCAGTGGAGGAATGGAGGAGAGGGGGAGAGACAGAGGGAGGTGGACAGAGAGGCGGGCGTGACAGATGGACTAACTCTGGCTGCAGAGACAACTACCAACCACAGGGTGTCAGCAGACAAACGCAGATTCAATACTGTGGGATACCATGTGAGGGCTATGAACTTCAGCTTCTGTTTGTAGATGCAAGATCAGTTTGAAATCATCCCTAAATTTGAGGCCCCCATGACACTTAATCTACATCCTGAAGCCAAATGGTAGAAACTTCACCCAGCCAACCAGAAGGCTATGTGGACTTCCTAATATTCAGGCTACCACAGCAGACACAAACTGTATATTTACATTATATTCTCCATCATTTTCAGAGGAAGCTGAAGCAGAAAGTGGTGGCGGACTATACCACGGTGAGTAAGGGAGCGTCTGGAAGTTTCAAACCCCGAGCAGCACTGAGACAGGTCCTGTTCAGCCAGGGAGTGACTGAAAAGAGCCCCATGCCTGAGGTACTTTCCTCCCACGCACTTAACTCGTCCTCTACACACATGAATACACCCTGATACCCACATGCACAGACATGCACAGCCAGTGCCACTGTCCACATACTGAAAATAAGAGTTGTGCAAATGCACACTACAATTGTTCACTCAAGCATCTCTGCGATGGGCCCATTTATATATATATATATATGTGTGTGTGTGTGTGTGTGTGTGTGTGTGTGTGTGTGTGTGTGTGTGTGTGTGTGTGTGTGTGTGTGTGTGTGTATATATAATCTCTCCCCCTCTCACACACTCGCTCTCCCTCTCTCTCTTTCTCTCTGTCAGGGTGCAGGGCAGTTGGATGCTCTGAAGCGGGCTCTGGAGGTGTTCCCAGTACCAGTGTGTCTGAACAGGAGCTGGGGGGAGGAGGGGACAGGACCCACACTGGAGAACAACTGGACTGACATAGTACACAATCACTCGGTAACCATATTTACCTACTGATAAATGCAAGTCATGATGGGCATATCATCTAGTTAATATGAACGATCCCTCCCTACCTTTTACAACATATCTCTTTCTCCCACCCCCTCTCTCTCTCCCTACCTTTTACAACATATCTCTTTCTCCCACCCCTCTCTCTCTCTCTACCTTTTACAACATATCTCTTTCTCCCACCCCCCCCCTCTCCCTACCTTTTACAACATATCTCTTTCTCCCACCCTCTCTCTCTCTCCCTACCTTTTACAACATATCTCTTTCTCCCACCCCCTCTCTCTCTCCCTACCTTTACAACATATCTCTTTCTCCCACCCCCCCTCTCTCCCTACCTTTTACAACATATCTCTTTCTCCCACCCTCTCTCTCTCTCCCTACCTTTTACAACATATCTCTTTCTCCCACCCCCTCTCTCTCTCCCTACCTTTTACAACATATCTCTTTCTCCCACCCCCTCTCTCTCTCCCTACCTTTTACAACATATCTCTTTCTCCCACCCCTCTCTCTCTCCCTACCTTTACAACATATCTCTTTCTCCCACCCCCTCTCTCTCTCCCTACCTTTACAACATATCTCTTTCTCCCACCCCCTCTCTCTCTCCCTACCTTTTACAACATATCTCTTTCTCCCACCCCTCTCTCTCTCCCTACCTTTTACAACATATCTCTTTGTCCCACCCCCCCTCTCTCCCTACCTTTTACAACATATCTCTTTCTCCCACCCCCTCTCTCTCTCCCTACCTTTACAACATATCTCTTTCTCCCACCCCCCCTCTCTCCCTACCTTTTACAACATATCTCTTTCTCCCACCCCCTCTCTCTCTCCCTACCTTTACAACATATCTCTTTCTCCCACCCCCTCTCTCTCTCCCTACCTTTTACAACATATCTCTTTCTCCCACCCCCTCTCTCTCTCCCTACCTTTTACAACATATCTCTTTCTCCCACCCCCTCTCTCTCTCCCTACCTTTTACAACATATCTCTTTCTCCCACCCCCTCTCTCTCTCCCTACCTTTTACAACATATCTCTTTCTCCCACCCCCTCTCTCTCTCCCTACCTTTTACAACATATCTCTTTCTCCCACCCCCTCTCTCTCTCCCTACCTTTTACAACATATCTCTTTCTCCCACCCCCTCTCTCTCTCCATACCTTTTACAACATATCTCTTTCTCCCACCCCCTCTCTCTCTCCCTACCTTTTACAACATATCTCTTTCTCCCACCCCCTCTCTCTCTCCCTACCTTTTACAACATATCTCTTTCTCCCACCCCCTCTCTCTCTCCCTACCTTTTACAACATATCTCTTTCTCCCACCCCCTCTCTCTCTCCCTACCTTTTACAACATCTCTTTCTCCCACCCTCTCTCTCTCTCCCTACCTTTTACAACATATCTCTTTCTCCCACCCCCCCTCTCTCCCTACCTTTTACAACATATCTCTTTCTCCCACCCCCTCTCTCTCTCCCTACCTTTTACAACATATCTCTTTCTCCCACCCCCTCTCTCTCTCCCTACCTTTTACAACATATCTCTTTCTCCCACCCCCTCTCTCTCTCCCTACCTTTTACAACATATCTCTTTCTCCCACCCCCTCTCTCTCTCCCTACCTTTTACAACATATCTCTTTCTCCCACCCCCTCTCTCTCTCCCTACCTTTTACAACATATCTCTTTCTCCCACCCCCTCTCTCTCTCCCTACCTTTTACAACATATCTCTTTCTCCCACCCCCTCTCTCTCTCCCTACCTTTTACAACATATCTCTTTCTCCCACCCCCTCTCTCTCTCCATACCTTTTACAACATATCTCTTTCTCCCACCCCCTCTCTCTCTCCCTACCTTTTACAACATATCTCTTTCTCCCACCCCCTCTCTCTCTCCCTACCTTTTACAACATATCTCTTTCTCCCACCCCCTCTCTCTCTCCCTACCTTTTACAACATATCTCTTTCTCCCACCCCCTCTCTCTCTCCCTACCTTTTACAACATCTCTTTCTCCCACCCTCTCTCTCCCTCCCTACCTTTTACAACATATCTCTTTCTCCCACCCCCTCTCTCTCTCCCTACCTTTTACAACATATCTCTTTCTCCCACCCCCTCTCTCTCTCCCTACCTTTTACAACATATCTCTTTCTCCCACCCCCTCTCTCTCTCCCTACCTTTTACAACATATCTCTTTCTCCCACCCCCTCTCTCTCTCCCTACCTTTTACAACATATCTCTTTCTCCCACCCCCTCTCTCTCTCCCTACCTTTTACAACATATCTCTTTCTCCCACCCCCTCTCTCTCTCCCTACCTTTTACAACATATCTCTTTCTCCCACCCCCTCTCTCTCTCCCTACCTTTTACAACATATCTCTTTCTCCCACCCTCTCTCTCCCTCCCTACCTTTTACAACATATCTCTTTCTCCCACCCCTCTCTCTCTCCCTACCTTTTACAACATATCTCTTTCTCCCACCCCCTCTCTTTCTCCCTACCTTTTACAACATATCTCTTTCTCCCACCCCCTCTCTCTCTCCCTACCTTTTACAACATATCTCTTTCTCCCACCCTCTCTCTCTCTCCCTACCTTTTACAACATATCTCTTTCTCCCACCCCCTCTCTCTCTCCCTACTTTTTACAACATATCTCTTTCTCCCACCCCCTCTCTCTCTCCCTACCTTTTACAACATATATTTCTCCCACCCCCTCTCTCTCTCCCTACCTTTTACAACATATCTCTTTCTCCCACCCTCCCCTCCCCTTCCTTCCTTCCTTCCTTCCTTCCTTCCTTCCTTCCTTCCTTCCTTCCTTCCTTCCTTCCTTCCTTCCTTCCTTCCTTCCTTCCTTCCTTCCTTCCTTCCTTCCTTCCTTCCTTCCTTCCTTCCTTCCTTCCTTCCTTCCTTCCTTCCTCCCTCCCTCCCTCCCTCCCTCCCTCTCCCTCCCTCCCTCCCTCCCTCCCTCCCTCCCTCCCTCCCTCCCTCTCTCTGATCAGATGATGTGTAAGACCCAGAGGCAGCAACAGGAGGCACTGTGGGAGTTGGTCCACACTGAGCTCACCTACATCAACAAGCTCACTGTTGTCACTGATGTAAGACAAGACAGACAGACAGACAGACACCCTGCTCTCATTACTCTCATTACTGAAAACGTATCAATGTCTTTCAGTGATGTGTCCATAACAACCACTGGCTATTCATAATAGAAATATGATAATAGTAACTGTTATCTGTATAGCATCTTTTATTGCAATGTCATTTTTCAATGCCCGTGTTTGTTTGTGTCATTGTGTTTCTCAGTTGGTGATGGCAGCTCTTACCAACCTGCACCAGCATGGATTCCTTTTAGAGGTCAGTCTATATGAGCTGGGTTCTCATTCACAGGGTTTTCTGTAGGGAACATTTTCTCTAGAACTCCCTCTCTGGTCTTTGGGCCTATCTGTGTTTCCCGGCTGACCACTCAAATAGATGTGTTGCAAAGAATGTACCTTTGAGCTGGATCTTGCATGATCTGACTGGGTTCAGGTGTGTGTGTTTTCATGAATGACTTTGACCTTTGGTTGAATTTAAAACCAGTATACAGTTCAAGGGGAGGCCCTTGGGCCTAGTTGAAACCGACTGCTGTAGTACAACATACTGTACATACAGTACATACTGCTGAGCTGACATACTAACACACTGAGAACATCTGCTCTATCTGACACAGAACACACCAGGGCAGATGGAACATTCAGCTCAATAACAGAATGTTAGATAATTCCTGCTGAGAATGTGGAAAGTATCTGAGAATGTGGGGGAGTGAGTTCTGCAGAGTTCTACAGCTAGACACTGCAGCATTGTCAAACAATTACCCTCTTCATCTTTTTTTATTACAAAAGGTCTACAACTATCATATATTTTTTTGGACTTTAGACAACCACAAACTTCAACACATAATGACAAGAGGTGTGGGGTAGATTGTAGGTTCAAAATCAAGAAAGCAGTATCATCACCCTCTTTTTCCTGTCCCTCTCTTCTTCAGGTGACACCTGAGAGCCTCTTCTCCAACCTTCCCTCCATCCTCAGCGCCCACCGGCTCTTCTGGCAGGAAGTGATGTATCCCATGTTACAGGAAGTCCGCAGGACGGGGAAGCCTTTTGACCCCATGGGGTTAGAGGCAGGATGCCTGCAGGTTCAGTACTGACTGTCAATCAGATCTAGTACCATGGTCACATATGGGATGAAAAGTATGGGTCAAACGGAGGTGAAAGGAAGGAATGGAAACACGGGTCATGAGTTTAAAACATGTTTGTTTACAGCAATCTTTGTCTAATCCCATCCCCACCCTCTGTCTGTAGTTCCCTGAGCGATTCTCCACCTATCTGCACTACTGTTGGAAGGAGGAGAGCACAGTGGAGTTTACGAGCAAACTGACAGACACCAACCTGCACTTCCACACCTACTTAATGGTGAGTTAAACACACGCACACACAAACACATTTTTTTATAGTTTATTTGAATCCACAAATCATAATTCATACAAACATCTCAGGACAAGAATATCTGGACACCTAGGGAAACAGATAGCACCTTCTTCTTCACACAGCAAGGCTGCCCATGACTGCTGACACAGAGCAGTACCTCGCTATCAGCCTGCTATCTGAAGTCCAGGTACTGTCAGCCTGTGAACAAGGCAGAGACTACCCAATATCACCGTAGCAAGCATGCACTGTTACGAGGCTGTTCAGGAGTGACACGAGGGGCTGGTATTTAAGCAGCTTGTCAGAAAAGGACTGCTCCATGTAGTAGTCCAATGAGCAGCCCACCTCCAGAATCAGCCCCTCCCTCTGGCCTCCCCCACACCAACAATATCTGTCTTATTCAGCAGACAAGAAAACACATGATCATCAACATCAAACCAGGCTTCTCTGACAAGAGAATGTTTGTGTATGTGTCCGGTTGGTGACTCCACCTGTCTCACCTCCGTGGCCACCAGGTCAACAAGGCGGTCATGTCTAGGTCATGTCTCAGTATGAACAGAAACCATTAACAACATGTGCAACAGACTCCTTTACGTTTACCTCAGGGTGGAAAACACAGAAGGGATCATGGTTTGCAGGGTACCAGAGAGCTAGGTTGTATTTTGTTGGTAGAACTCGCCTTAACAGTAAAGGTGAGAATGTCCTTGCCAATAGACAGAAACAAATCCACACACACCACTTCATACACAAGCCCACTTCTTGTTTAGGTGTTGCATGCACACCCTTTCACTCTCACCCTAAAGTCACTCTGCGTCACACACATGGTTCTCCAAACTACCCTTTATTACGGTAACACTGTCTGGAACAACAGTGTACTGAGTCATAGCATCCGCAGAACTTCTTCTGTTATTGATCATGTTCTAGTGGTTTTGATGAACACCATATCCAGGCCTTCTGTTATTGGTAATATCCTGAAGGCCGAACACTTGTTACACCAACGCCCTGACCTAATGACTCAGAGAGCCTAGCCTGCACATTGTCTTCTTAAAGATTAGAACGTGTCTTTGGCTGTTTTTTGCTGTCTACGCACTTTTACAGATTGTTCAAAGAATCTCCATTAGGAGTTTTTCAAGCCTTTGAATTTGTCCAGTACCATGTAACAATATTTTTTCGTACACAGTAACAACCCTGTATTTACATTAGTTATACCAAGGCCATAACTTTGGGTATGAGGTCTAAAGACTCTACTAGAAGACACTAAATAATGTTTTTCTCCGTGTCCATAGTGGGTGGAGACACACCCCCAGTGTGAGCGGATGCGTCTGGGAGATATGCAGGCCAAACCCATCCAGAGGATCACCAAGTACCCCCTGCTGCTGAAGGCTGTCCTCAAGACCACCCAGGCTCCCCACACACAGCACACACTCAGCGGCATGGTGAGTGAAGAGCTAGCCTTTTAAATCAATGCCTTTTAATTCAGTTTGCCAGGCCTGAGGCTGTTCATGTTCATTAGAAAAGGAAGTTACGCGTTCCAGCGCCATTTTCTTACTAGCTAATCGCTAATTGCCTCTACTAGTAAAAGATGAAAAGGCAAATTAAGGAAATCTCTCTGTCCCACACACTTTATCCCTCTCTCTGTTTCTCTCTGTTTCTCCTCTCTCTCTCACTCACTATCTCTTTTCTTCATCTATCTCTCTCTCTTTCCCTCTCCCCCTCTGTCTCTCCTCCAGTTGGCCTGTGTTAATGGCTTTCTGCACAGCATCAATGACTTCTTGAGGCTTAAGGATGATGAGCTGGCCCTCTCGCTCTCCGCCCAGAAGATAGAGGGATATGATGTGATGGAGGGGATGAGTGAGGAAATCGAAAAGGTGAAAGAGAGAAGAAAAAGCTAGGAACAGAGTACAGGATAGGAAACTACACCAACCTTAAAAAACGATATAGATACTGTAATGTGTGACGCAGACAGTGAGTAGTCAATGTTGATGTCATCCACAGCATGTCAGAGAGTTCTGCAGTTTTGATTTAACGTGCCCTGTCAGAGGGGTGGGTCCTGGGGTCATACGCAAGCTGCTATTGGAGGAGACCCTGAAGATCAGAGGAAGGAAGGATCACAAGGTAGGTTGAGTGACAGAATCTCACTCTGTTCCAGTGAAACATTGACTTCCATGTAGAGGATTCTTCCTAATATTATCATCTCATTAGCACGGACTTTGATGATAACTACTTTGAGAAAAAATTTACTTACTACGACTGTGATATGTGGTTGTCTCCCCTAGCTATCTTAAGATGAATGCACTAACTGTAAGTAGCTCTGGATAAGAGCATCTGCTAAATGACTAACATGTAAGATATAGATGTCATGTTTCTGTGGGCTTGTTGCGACTGTTGTGTGGTGAAGCTGGAGGTGACAGCCCTGCTCTTCTCTGACGTGCTGCTGGTGACCAAGGTCCAGAAGAAGGCAGAGAGACTGAAGGTAGTTCGCCCCCCACTGGCCCTGGATAGAACACGCTGTAACACACTCAAAGATGGCTGTGAGTACAGTCATTGACCACACAGTACATATCCTAGAAGTGGAAAGATGAAACGTTGCTCTGTTTCTTGCTACAGAGACCATTTGTAGAGTTTTAAATGACAGTTCTCTCTTTATCTCTTCCTCCCCACTCTCTCCATCTCCCAGGTTCATTTGTGGTGGTGGAGGTAAGTGTTCTGGGTTGCGCGACGAATGTCTACACCTTCTCCACCTCCAGCCCAGAGAGCTGCTCTACATGGGTCTTCACCATCCACGAGGCACAGGTAAACAGACAGAAAAATACTGACTAAAGTGGTAATGACATGATTTATTGTAGTTACCTTTTGGTCTCTTTGGTATTAAATCAATGAATGAATGATTAGATGTACAATGTACATAATGTGTAACATACAGTGATATTGATGCTCTCTTCTTATCCCTCTTTCTTTCTTCCATTTATTGACAGGAAACACTGCAGGGCCTGAGAGAGACAGAGGCCAGCAGACGACTGCAGACCAAACAGAGAGACCTACAGCTACAGGAACAAGCCACACCCCCTACAGAGCCCAAGATGACCATTGAGGAATCAGTAGATCAGCCTCCTGACCAATCAGAAGCAGAGATCACTTCCTCTTTGGAGGTGAAACCTGTTGAGGAACTCCTCATCCAATCAGTGAATGGAGCATTGGTGTCCATAGCAACGGAGGCGGAACAACAAACTCAGGAACCAGTGGACTATAAAGATACAATGTTGCCAGGACAACCACGCAAGCTCAGTGACATTCATAATCAATCAGTCTTCCAACCTCAACCCAAACCCAACGGGCCACACAACCTGTTGCTAGGCGGATATCCTGACATAGACTATGACATAGACTACCACCAACACCAATCCAGCACTTTACCACTTTCTCCATGCAGGGAAAACAATCGAAAAGTTTCTATCGCTATTTGTCAAATGGAATCCCAAGGATTGCTCTCACAGGGAGGACGAGCCAAATCCACACGGAGGAATTCTGCCCCCCAGTCAGTGGAGCAACAAGCCATGAGAAACTTGTGGCTCACCCAATCAGGAGAGGAGGAGGCTTTAGCGGAATCATTGAGGTTTTCTCGGAAGTTGAATTCACCACGGTTACGCAGGAGGAGACCAATAAACACTGAGCAGACTGCTGCCCCTCAGATGTCACAAAGTGGGTCTGACAGCTCTGGGATGGCTCAGTCTGTGCCACGCACAAACTCTTCCTCCAACTCTGACTCAGACTGCAAACAGAAACTCAGAGGTTCCTACCAACACAACTCAGGTTCCTCAGGACAGAGCTCTGACTCTCACCTGGTGCTCAAGCTGGGGTCCTTGAAGATGAACAGAGGGGTGTTCTGGGACATGCCTGCAGAGAAAGAGTTCTCCCCAGAGCCCCACGCTTTCTCTGATCCAGAGCTGCCCAAAGACATCCCTGAAGAAAAAGACAACACCCCAAAAAGGCCTAAGTTGAAGACTCAGAGGAGCGCGTCCATACCAGATATCATCCTCCAAGAAGGATATAGTTCTCTTCTGACCTCAGCCAAGCCCTCCAACGCGCGAATAGCCCACTCTCCCCCTCCTGGGTTGGATCCATACTTGCACCCCTCCCCTCTGGAGAGCATTTTGAACCGGGCCAAGGAGAGAAGAAAGGACGGAGGGAGAAGAGAAGGAAAGGGAAAATCTCCAACCTTCAGAACATGGGCTCTTCCTCCTTCTCCGTCTTTCTCCACCACTCTGTCCCAGTCGCCCAGTGAAGGGGATAGAGAGACTGAGTGGGAAGAGGTGGAGCTGGTCAGACGGCTGGCCCCCAGTGTCAATCAGGGATGGATAGAGGAGAGGGTGGACGGAGATGAGGAGGAGGAGAAGAAGAGCAGGTGAGTTTTACATCAAAACTCAGTTGGAAATAAAAGACAAGAACGTCTTCAAAGTATGCATGATCAGTTTGAAGATTCATCTATTGAAATGACTCAGTCAGATAGGTGTGGGTGGCTGATGGCCACTATGGAACAGTTTCATTCTGGGTTATTTTATCACTCTACCTACTGGGCTGATTACCATGTAGTGTAGGATCACTCTATGTTGAAATCGTTATTCTTGCAAGTTGCATTTACTGTCATAACCATGACATGCCACCCATAAACATGTTTCATGTCATGACAACCATGTCATCATAACCAATCTAGCCTGATCACCAGATGGTGTCCACTTTAGCCAACTACTTTGTTAATGTCATGCCAAACATTCCAGTGAACAACATGGAAGTAGACTAAAGCAGAAACAAATCTTGTGACTAAGCTATTTGCAATCCAACAAGTTTATCTCCATTGTAAAAGCTTTTTTCCCCGTCTCTCTTCTAGCCCCGCCTTCCCTGATAGCGCCAGCGTTGATTGGCCAGGCTGGTGCTTTGAAGCCGATGAGGTCCTGGATCAGCTGACCCCAGAGGACAGTGGCGTTGGGGTTGATGAGGAGTGGTGGGAAGCGGCTGAGGTGGGGCTCAGCCAAACTTTGACCTTGAGAGACTTCCAGCGAATCGGCACGCATGAGGACGGGACGATTAGCCAGGTGTAGCTCTGCATAGGCTACTGGGAGCCCTTCATTCTCCAAGACTTTATCTGCACTTTATGTGGAATTATATGTAATTTGAGATTTTCACTGTGCCGGAGTAGACATATAACAACAATGTGATACTTTTCCACAGCAAGATGTTGATTGAGTGAGCTGATTGCCACCAAATGTTTGATTTCAGTTTGTTGCATGGAATGTTTGTGAGTGATTTTGAGTTTGTGATTATGAGTCTGAGTGAACAGCAGAATAATTTTCTTCAACCTGCATAATGTTGTTAGCGCTACAGATGTAGGATCTTCATTTGGTCACTCTTTTGTTGCTGAGGTTTTTCCTGCATCGCAGGAAATGCAGATGAGCTTTGTGATTTACATAAATGTACTGAAAACCCACACTAATACACAGTTATATTAACAGTATTGCACTTTTCATGTAGCCTACTTTTGGCCAGCAACATTATGGACTAAATGTTCAAATCCTGTTGCTGCAGCATTATTAAGATCCTACATCTGTAGACGTCTATACTGTCTTATACAAGTGTACTTTTTGATGTGGTGTCAGTTAACTGAAATGCTGTGTATACATAGAATGACATGTTTCATTGAACTTAATTTGAGTTGTTGATTTATAGGAGTAACTGCATATTTGGTATTGTGACCCATTTGGGAGATTCATACTGATATATTGTAATAAAGAGACATATTTAAACCAATGAAGTGTTTAGATCATTTTATTCTCAGTGATTCAATATATTACAAAAGTCTAATAGGTGGTTAAGGTGCTGGTAGTGAAAAATAAGGCATACATATACAAAATCAATCACATTTCAAATAAAAGATCAATCACATTTTTTTGGTGAAAGTAGGAAAGAAACTGCTACAATTGTCTGCACTGAATTAATATGTACAAATACCACGTAATCTCCCAACTGATCATAGACATGTCAAATGATTTCAAATGTCATATTGCAGAGTCTCCTCTATTTGGAGATCTCATCTTCTTTCACTCTGTTCCTCTCTCTGTCCTCTCTCTCATTAGCAATGGTGTGAACAATGTTCTCCAGGGCAGGGTACAGCAGGATCAGTTTGCGCTGTAGAGGAGATTAAATAAGTATTACACAAACCTTTTAAAAATGTATTTTCCATGTCAACGTGGATTTAAGGAAAACACACACAGCTGTAGTTGAACGTACCCTCCGATAGTTCCTGTACATCTGCACCAAGACCAACAGCAGCACCAAGAGGAAGAAACCCAGGCCGGCTACCATGGCAACATTACTGGAAGAACCTGTCTCATTATCTCCCATCAGACCACCTGATCAACCAAGACAGAACAAGGATCCATTTTAGCTTACATTTGAGTCATTTAGCAGACGCTCTTATCAAGAGCAACTTACAGGAGCAATTAGAGTTGAGTGCCTTTCTCAAAGGAACATTGACATATTTTTTACCTAGTCGGCTTGGGGATTCGAACAGGTGACCTTTCGGTTACTGGCACACTTCTCTTAACTGCTAGGCTACCTTCCACCCCTATGTCTAATTATGACACATTTTTTACATTTTGCTGATATTTGTTGCATTTGAATTGTGTCTGCATCTACCTAGATCCATGCAAATAGACAGTAAATCAAAGTAGGCAAATAGGACTTACTCATCAAATGTAGGTGGTATGTCACGCTCCCCAGAGCTCCTTCTTTCCCGTGGAATCGACAAGCCCATTCGCCAGAGTTCCTGTCTGTCACTCTGTTGATCCCCAGGACCCTCCCTTTCTGGACGGAGCTCTCTGATTGGGTGCCATTCAGGTCATAGGTCACTCGGACCCACTCGTATTCAGTGACCTCGCTGGCATCGCTGAGGTGACAGGTCAGTGAGACTGGGGCCTTCTGGGTAGACGGTGAGTTGCTGAGCACTGAGTAGAGAGAACACACAGGATCATCATTAGCATTGTGATTGCTAATTCTAAAGCACCATTTGCCCATCTCATCTCAAACATTTACCTTAAATGTTTGCCATTTTGCAGAACGGGGCAACTCACATTAGGCATTCAAATGAGGAGACTGCTACAATATCATACCATCATCCATTTTCTATGCCTGGCTCACCTTGGGCAGTCACCAGCTGCATCTCCCTGGTTACCCGGCGCCCCTCCACTGTCCCTGAGCACCTGTACCTGCCCCCGTCCCCCTGCCCCACTTGCCCCACACCCACAGACCTGTCCCAGGGAGGGAGGGACAGCAGGGAGGACAGGTTGAAGGAGGGAGGGAGTGGGAGAGCAGAGCCAGAGGTGTCCAGTCTCTCCCAGGCTGTGTCTGATGGGGTGAGTCCAGTGGAGAACACACAGGGGAGGGTGACAGCAGACCCCACCTCAGCATACACCTTGGCACTGGCACTGAAGGGGTTAACGATACCTGAGCGAGAGAAGAGACGGGGGAAGACGATGGATAGGAGAGAAGGGAGAAAGACATAGGAAACTTAATATTAACCGTCTTCAATATATCAGCTGCATTTGAATGTTTTATTCCTTCCAAACATGACATCACCATGTCTGAGCCCTCACCTCTCACTGTCAGGGCCGTGGTGGCCTTCCCTTGTTTCCTCCCTTTATGCATTACACAGCTCCAGTTACCCATCATGCCTGCAGATGCTTTGCTCTCCAAAACACTCGCCTGGTTCTTTGAAAGGACATAATCTGCACTATCAGGGTAAACTCGCTTCTCATTGAGCATCCAGCTCACTGTCGCCTCCTGTGGCCATGGAGAGACACTGCAAGTGATGGTCATTTTGTTGCCCTCCACTGGAGCAGGTGGGGAGATGGATACTGTGAAAGAAAGACATGGGTAAGTAAGAACAATGAGATGTTAATCATATTCACAGGTTTATGATATATGTGACTGTATGATAAACAGCAGATAAATATAGTTATACCTTGTTATTACAGCATCTAAATATCACTTTAAAATGACTGTAAATATCACTTTAAAATGACTGTAAATATCACTGAAAGTTCATTTAATAGTCCACACAGTATTTCATATAAGTTACTGTTATTTTAGCTCCTTACCTTTGATGACCCTGAGGAGGATCCTCTTAGAGAGGATTTTCTCGCCATCCTGCACCGTGCAGGTGTAATTTCCGCTGTCCTCCTCCCTCACTTCCTTTATGTACAGGCTGTAGTCACCAGCTCCAACCTCTGAATGGGAGCATCGAAAACGCTGGGCAGCTCCTATTCCCCAGTGCTCCAGTCCACTCTTTCCCTTTCTCCATACCGTCCTGAGAGAAAGATAAAGAGATGTTAAGTTTGAAACATGACACTTGTATTGTACAGACATACAGATCAATGGCAATGCATTGCTATGGTCTCCTATAGAACACTTTCAATACAGAAAAATGTATTAAGAGATCAAGAGAAAGAAAGACCAGGATAGAGAAAGATGAAAAGGGAATCTTTGAGGATATTGGCGTCACAGAGGTAGACAGAGACAGAGAGGATGAGAGAGATGGATAGGGAGAAGGAGAGCATGAAAGACATGGACCGAGAGAAAGGCAGTCGTACCCCTTAAGGTCCTTGCTCCAGAGGACGACGGCTGCAGAGGTGGAGGGAGGGCGACACACGCAGGGTAACACTGCCTGGGACCCTGCCTCTGCGAACATCTCAGTATACTCAGATAGACACTGACACCGACCCCCTGATCAAACACACATACTGTATGAATACACACACATACCCAATCCTCCATCCATAAGCACACATAAAAGCATGTTATAACATTTCTTTATATCAGTTTAAATTGAAACACATTTTAATTTAAAAAACAATGACTACAGACCATCTGTAAGATCTCACCTGTCCCTAACAGCGATGTTCCCAAGAGGAGGAGAATCTGCCACATGGTCTCTTCTCTTTTTTCCTTCCTTCTGAAGTTTTGATCAACAGATTGTTGTTGCAAACCTAGCTTAGTATTTTCTCTCTGTGTCCCTCTTTGATCTCTCTGCTGTTGTGTGTGTTTCTGTCAATTGGGGCTGGGTATATAAAGGCCTGTAGGTGTGAGTTGTGGGAAGAGGGAGGTGTCAAAGCAGGTAGTCCCTCTCCTGGTCATGTGACATGAGCAACGAGGCGGTCTTTGATGCGGTTTGTGTCAGTCTCACTGACGCAACATGGAAACTGTCAGCCACACAAACAGGGAATCCTACATGCTCCCTCCCACGGATTCTCTTTCTCTCTCCCCACCTCTCTCTCTCTCCCCCTTCTCTTTCTCTCTCCCTCCCTCCCCCCTCTCTCTCTCTCCCCCTTATCTTTCTCTCTCCCTCCCCCTTCTTTCTCTCTCTCCCCCTCTCTCTCCCCACCTCTCTCTCTCTCTCTCCCCCCTTCTCTTTCTCTCTCCCTCCCCCCTTCTTTCTCTCTCTCCCTCCCCCTCTCTTTTTTCTCTCTCTCCCCTCCCCTCTCTCCCTTCCCCCCCAACTTTCTCTCTTTTTCCCTCCCCTCTTTCTCTCTGCTCAAGTTCTGCAAAGTTGAATTTGATCTGTTACTCTACCTTTAATTACCTTACAGGTACAGAGTGGTATAAAAAACATTGTATTACAAAACATAAATCATATCATCAGAAACATACAGTACTGTAATACACAGTATTTATATATCCATTGACAGAGTGACCCGTTCATTTTAACCCTGCATTTAGTGTATCTATTGTATTTCTACTCAGTGGAACTTACAGGAAGCTCAGGGTTGCCGAAAGTGTGCACAATCTAACCACTGTATCCTTCCACATTGATCAACATGCAGTTCTCACTGCTGTATGTTACCAGCTCACCAGCATACATGGGAGGACAGGGCCGGTTCCAGTAATGCAAGTCATTGAATGGTGGTTGGCTTTGTTTTGATGGAGAATACATGATGATGATGATGATGATAGTGACTTACATCTCCCTTTACGTCCATTTCTTTCTCGCTCTCTGCCTCAGTCATACAGGGCTATTCTGAAGCTTAGGGACAATATTTGAGTTTATAGTATCAGGTTCCCATCATACCAACTATACTGCTCTATAGTTTCAGACAGACCGACAAACAGATAGATGTTAGACAGACAGATAGATGTGAGACAGACAGACAGATAGATGTGAGACAGACAGACAGATGTTAGACGGACGGACGGACAGATAGATGAAAAAAAGTTGTTTGTGTTCTTGTAGCAGCCATATTTTCCCCTGGTTCAGACAGTAGTGAATCTCTCTGTGCTGGATACATCTTTTTATCTCATCTATCAACCCCCTCCCCCACTACTCTCTTCAAAACCTCAAAACATTTCCATGTAAACCTGTTGAAATCACAGGCTGTGTGTTTTTGGCCCACATTTGGTGGCTCAGTGAGTACATTGGGACCACAACCCCCACCCCCTCCTTCTCTCTCTTTCTTGCTGGCTTTCGGGGTCTGTGAATCAGATTCGTGAGGTGGTCTTTCCTCCTGCTGATCTTTAAATGTACATACTGTATTTAAATACACAGTTAGGCAGTGATGAGGGAAAGTCTTAAACAGACAGATGCCCCTCACATGGAAACAATAGATGACAATGATAATGAAAAAAAAACCTACAGTATGCAAATCAACATGAAGTCGGAAAATATTTCAACTAGATATCTTCAGTAGAAATGTTTCAACAGGATAACTCATTTGTTCCTCTCTCTCATCACGTCACATCACTCAGTCTCGACCTCAATCCAGCACACTAATGTTACAAAACTATAGGAATTGTTCAAATCACTCTTAATTGTGCATAGCATTTTGATGTTGAATTTGTATTTTAATTAGCATTTTGTGTTTGGTCGATTTAAACTGGGCTCATATAGGCATACTTCAAATAAAACAAATCAAACTTTGAGCTGTGAAATATTTCAATACACTTCACTTCAGTTGACAGTGCACCACTGAATGAAATTGAAATGAATGAATGAAATTTGATTTCGGTGTCAAATTGTCAGTTGGAAACCCATTAATTGACACATAAACAAACATTACAATAATTCACTGTGATAATTCACTGATAATTCTTTGTCCGGTGTTCTCTGCAGTGCGCATCGCATAAAGAGTAAAAAAAAACAACATCATAGTAAATAAGGTAATCCAAACAATAATTATATCCCTAGAGCAATTACAACTATACATACATACATATACAAACAAATAAATACAGAAAAATGAAACAGAAGGAATTTGAACCCAGTCTGACTTTTACTGGCAGCTGAGAGGAGGCGGATGAGCGATGAGATAAACTAGATTCTGTCTGCTAAAAGGATGTACAAAGCCTTCAGAGAGTATCACACCCCTTGATTTATACCACATTTTGTTGTGTTACAAAGTTGGATTAAAATATATTTTATTGTCCTCTTTTTTTACACTGATGTCAAAGTGGAAGGAAAATTCTAACATTTATAAAAATAAATATGAAAAATAAAACACTCATACAGTATATCTTGATTACATAAGTAACCCCCTGAGTCAATACATGTTAGAATCCCCTTTGGCAGAGATTACAGCTGTGAGTCTTTCTGGGTAAGTCTCTAAGAGCTTTCCACACCTGGATTGTGCAACATTTGGCCATTATTCTTTTCAAACTTCTTCAAACTCTGTCAAATTGTTTGTTGATCATTGAATATGTTTACATGAACACAAATAATTCGATATTAAACTGATTATGGCAGTAGGCCGAGTATGGCAATAGTCATGTAAACACTTTAACCAATCAATCAAATGTATTCCTAAAGCCCTTTTTACACCAGTAGACGTCACAAAGTGCAATACAGAAACGCAGCCACAGGACACCAGATAAGACAGGATAATTATACCAGATATAAAAGACATAGATTATCGCAGCATAGATGCCTGGAGGCTGAGGCAGGGAGGGGGACACTGTTTACAGTGCATTAAAAAAGTATTCAGACCCCTTGACTTTTTTCAAATTTTGTAAATGTTTTAAACAAACTATTATATTAATCTGACTGTCCATGCAACTGTACTCATTGCTAGACAACCATTTTCAGGTCTTGCCATAGATTTTCAAGCAGATTTAAGTCAAATCTGTAACCTGGTCACTCAGGAACATTCACTGTCATCTTGGTAAGTAACTCCAGTGTAGATTTGGCCTTGTGTTTTAGGTTATTGTCCTGCTGAAAGGTGAGTTCATCTCCCAGAGTCTGGTGGAAAGCAGACTGAACCAGATTTTCCTCTAAGATTTTGCCTGTGCTTAGCTCCATTCCGTTTCTTTTTTATACTAAAAACTCCCCAGTCATTAACAATCACATACCCATAACATGATGCAGCCACCACTATGCTTGAAAATATGGAGAGTGGTACTCAGTAGTGTGTTGTGTTGGATTTGCTCCAAACATAATACTTTGTATTCAGGACAATAAGTTAATTGCTTTGCCACATTTATTTTGCAGTATTACTTTGGTGCCTTGTTGCAAACAGGATGCATGTTTTGGAATATTTTTGTTCTGTACAGGTTTCCTTCTTTTCACTCTGTCAGTTAGGTTAGTATTGCGGAGCAACTACAATGATGTTAACCATCCTCAGTTTTCTCCTGTCACAGCCATTAAACTCTGTAACTGTTTTAAAGTCACCATTGACTTCATGGTGAAATCCCTGAGCTGTTTCCTTCCTCTCCAGCAACTGAGTAGGAAGGACGTCTGTATCTTTTTAGTGACTGGGTGTATTGATACACCATTCAAAGTGTAATTAAGAACTTCACCATGCTCAAAGGGATATTCAATGTTTGCTTCTTTTTTTTAAAATTCAGGCTGTAACACAACAAATTGTGGAAAAAATGTAAGGTTGTGAATACTGTATATGACATTTAAGGCACATTTGTCACGTCCTGACCAGTATAAGGGTTATTTGTTATTGTAGTTTGGTCAGGACGTGGCAGAGGGTATTTGTTTTATGTGGTTCGGGGTGGTGGTTTATTTAGTAGGGCGTTTTGATTAATTATTTCCGGGTTTTTGGGTAATGTTCTATGTTTGCATTTCTGTGGTCTCTGGTCTTTTGTATTTCTATGTCTGGTTTATTGGGGTTGGACTCTCAATTGGAGGCAGGTGTTTTCTCGTTGCCTCTGATTGGGAGTCCTATATATGGGTATGTGTTTGGTGTAGTGTTGTGGGAGATTGTTTCTTGTTTTGCCTGTGTGAGCATGACAAGACTGTTTTGTTGTTCGTGAGTTCTTTGTTTTGTTATTTTGGTGTTCTCTTTATTTAAAAATAAATAACAAGATGAGCATCCACATTCCTGCTGCGTTTTGGTCCTCTATTCCCGATGACAACCGTTACAACATTTTTCTCTCTGTTCAGCAGATTTTTAATCCAGACGTTGAACCTGAAGGTCTACAGTTATCTACAGTACACTCAGTGGTGGAAAAAGTAGCCAATTTTCATACTTGAGTAAAAGTATAGATTTCTTAATAGAAAGTTACTCAAGTAAAAGTGAAAGACAGACAGTAAAATACTACTTAAGTAAAAGTATAAAAGTATTTGGTTTTAAATATACTTAAGTATCAAACGTAAAAGTTTAAATAATTTAAAATTCCTTATCATCAAAACAAAAAGTATTTGTCACATGCATCGAATAAAACCGGTGCAGACCTTACTGTGAAATGCTTACTTACAAACCCTTAACCAACAATGCAGTTAAATAGAGTTAAGAAAATAATTACTAAATAAACTAAAGTAACACAATAAAATACCAATAACGAGGCTATAGTGTATATATAGGGGGTACAGGTACCTAGTCAATGTGCTGGGGAACAGGTTAGTCGAGGTAATTGAGGAAATATGTACATGAACAGAAGGGGTAAAGGGGCAAAGCAGACAGATCAATGTTCTTGTTTTAAAATGTATGGATAGCCAGGGGCACACTCAGACATTATTTACAAAAGATGCATTTGTGTTTAATAAGTCCGCCAGAGACAGTAGGGATGACCACGTGTTCTCTTGATAAGTGCACGAATTTCACCATATTCCTGTCCTGCTAAGCGTTCAAAATGTAACGAGTACTTTTGGTTGTCAGGGAAAATGTATAGAGTAAAAATTACAATATTTTCTTTAGGAATGTAGTGGAGTAAAAGTTGTCAAAAATAGTAAAGTACAGATACCCAAAATAACAACTTAGGTAGTACTTTAAGTATTTTTACTTAAGTACTTTACACCACTGAGTACACTGTGTGTGCAGAGAATAATTCCGAAAAGCCAGTTATGTGGAACAATGATACACCGGGCTGTAAAGTCTCAATAAATGCAGCTATTCTTCTCTCAAACTGTTTAGTTTGAATGTTTTGGTTTTTAAATGTTTTGGTTTTTAAATGCATTTAATTTATTCAATTTCTTACCTATCCACAATAATTCATATCACAAGTTATTATTGATAGGCTATCTCCTCTGCCATATTACATGAGACATTCTTTATATAAACATTCCAAAATGGCCTTTCCTATACATTGCACTTGTGCAAATGTTTTGTAAACCCGACCCGTAAATTTACCAAAATCATGCGGCATCCTGCAATATTATCATAACATCTGGGCGTGCATGAGTATCAGAAGTCAATATAGTTGTAGGGCCATCAATGGAATGTTGTTATATTTTTTGTAATATGTGTTTTTCATTTTTATTTTCCGCTGAAGGACACTGACGTCAAAGCAGAACTGAAAATCAGACCGAATTAATTTCTGCTGCGCTTGCTTCTTTGAAACAGACGCCCATTATTCCATTCAGCTGTTTTTGTTATAGTAAGACTGAAACCATCACAGCGTGTCTTCAGTGTTTATGCGTATGTGGTGGGTGAAAATGTATGAAGTGAATGTATCCACCTAGTGGATAAAATGTAGTCTACAGTAGTTCAGTTTGTAGACCTAAAAAAATGAGAGCCCTATGAACAGATAATTGTTGATGCGGATGTTTAGGAGTTGTACGTTAAATGCGCGTTGCATCTTGGGAATAGTAGTAAAATGGAGGTGCCCGTTTGTCATGCATGACTTTATACATGTCGAAGCTTTAAAACGTGAATTTCGATTGTCTTTGATTTTATTATCATATTAGATTGACGAATACAAGGTCATAAAGATGTGCAGCGCTTCGGGTAAACACGGCATTGCCTGTTTGCTACGCTAGCTTAGCTAGGTCAACTTGTAGGCAAAGAGGAACAGTTTTATTCTAGTTTACGTTACCTCTTGTTTCTGCAAATATTGTACAAAATATTACATTAGTAGCTAGGTAATGTTACTAGGCTGCAGCAATATGTTGGTCGTGTAGCTGTGTGTGCTGTACTGTACCACTTCTTATTTAGTTAGCTAACGTTAGCTATTTTACCTTTCCAGAATGATTGACGACCTCTGTGTATTTCAGGTGAGCTATGTCTCTGTTGAGAGGGTTGCTGAACGCTTGCCACTCCACACAACCAGACAGATAAGCACTGGTAGGTAAGATTAGCACTGGTAGGTACATTGCGATTCAGATGGAATGTTTTGTAGCTGCGGCAGGTAGCCTAGTTGTTAGAGCGTTGGGCGAGTAGGCGAAAGGTTGCTAGATCGAATCCCCGAGCTGACAAGGTAAAAATCTGTCGTTCTGCCGCTGAACAAGGCAGTTAACCCACTGTTCCTAGGCTGTCATTGTAAATAAAAATGTGTTCTTAACTGACTTAGTTAAATAAAATACAAATTTCATAATGATAGGCCTATTTTGCCACACTTTTCCAACCAGGGCCCTGTGAATTTGATACGTAATGTGTATACTACAAATAGGTGTCATACAATCGTTGTTTATACTGTAGTATTACAGTCATTATTATAATTATTGTCAATTAAAGTCTATTGGTACTGAATGTAGCCCAGCTAATGAGATCAAAATGTGTGTGCTGTCCAGTCCGTATGAATGCCATTCCTGAGCTGAAGTAGGTGGACTGAGAAGAGGAGCATGTTTGGGGTTTATGACAACATAGGAATTTTAGGTAACTGGGAAGTTATCAGTTTCAAATCATAGCTCATTTGACCTGATGTCAAGACATTGAGTTGACGCATAACTTTCATATCTTTATGAAAGTGCTGCCCAGTCTCTTGGGACTCAAACCATTTCAGCAACATGACACTGTCCTCTGGACTAACTTAAAATCTACTCTTGGTTACCAGGCAGATATGAAAATGGACACATGCTGAAAATGTCACTTTTTCCCCCTGCTAAAAATGTCATGTAAGGCTTCTGCCATATTGCCAGTTGATACAAAATGGTACAGTGCTGTCTTTTTTGGGGTTAACCAAAACACACACACACTGCTATAACAGGCCTTACATCTCTAACGTGTTGTCTGTAGGTGACTTCAAAGCCCACCCTAAGGACCTGATTGTCTGGGTGAAGGGTTTCCGTGGCAACGGGCTGCAGCGTCTGATGAGGAAGAAGAGGATGGTAGGAGACAGGATGATGACACAGGACAAACACGACATGGAGAAGAGGATCTGCTTCCTCTATCGACACTTCAACCGCTTTGGGAAACATCGCTGATCTGGGACTGAGCGGTCTGGCTAACAATGCTAAACTACTACTGTACTAACAACCTGCCCACTGGACCACATTCAGACTCTAAAGAGAGAAATGTGCACTACTCAGTTATGCCACTTAGATTTATATCAGCCTAAATTACATTTTACATTTTAGTCATTTAGCAGACGCTCTTATCCAGAGCGACTTACAAATTGGTGCATTCACCTTATAATATCCAGTGGAACAACCACTTTACAATAGTGCATCTAAATCTTTTAAGGGGGGGGTTAGAAGGATTACTTTATCCTATCCCAGGTATTCCTTAAAGAGGTGGGGTTTCAGGTGTCTCCGGAAGGTGGTGATTGACTCCGCTGTCCTGGCGTCGTGAGGGAGCTTGTTCCACCAAATTAACACGCAAAACTGTAAAATACATGTTTTGAACCATTATGAACTCCTAGAAGTGGAAATATATACAAATGTGTGATGCTCTATGGTCTGTAAATATCACATTGGGGACTAATGTAAGTATTGTTGTGGGTATGATAATAAACAGAAACTTGTCATTACATTTGAGTGATTTTATTGTAAGGCCGCATTAGTATTTGACCTAAAGGTAGTTAGTCATTTTGACCTAAATTGTTGATCCATGTGAATGTGCCAATAGCAGTTATTTATAAAGTTATATATTCAATAATCAATCAGTTGACCAGATATTAATTTGACTAAGCATTCTCCATATTAACTTGCCCCACGGCCTGGCTAGCACGTTTTCAACGCAACCAACGGGGCTATATTGCTCCATACCGCAGCTCACTGCTATGCAGTAATGTTCGCACTGCCTCCAATCTCGCTTTGTATTCATGGACTAAAGAGGAATAACCGAGTTGTGGTCATGAGGAAACTGGAATAAATCAAACATTGGGCCAGATGGCTATTATAATATGGAGAGAGTAGTCTATAACTGGGGGTTAGTGGGAAGCCTAGTCGTCCGGGTAGAGAAAGGAGCACTTACAAGCCGGAGCACGTGAGGGGGTAGCAGAGTCAACATTATGTACCAAGCAATGTACCGCAGTGTCGTCCTGCCGCCCTATCCGACACACAGAGAAAACTGCAGTACTGCAAAGTGTGGAGAGAGAGAGGGGAGCACAAGAAAGAGGAGGGAGGGGGTTGGGAAAGTGGTACCGCACCATCGTTATGAGTCCAACTGGAGAGAGAGAGAGAGAGAGAGAGGGGAAGGGGAGCGACGCATTATTGCAGTATAGTGCCATCGCACAAACACACACACACACGCACACACTAACGAAACTAGCGCACTAACCCACAAACCGACACAGAGATTCGCTTCCACACACTCGCCGGGAGAGGGGGAACAACGGTGGTGTTAGATAATTCTGAAATTAGACCACCGGAAAATAGTGAAATTATATAATTGGGTAATGTAAAGGAAAGTGAAATCAGTTGTGTTTAGCTTTTGAAGGGGAACGTGCAGCCTAAATAATTGGTGTGATTTTGAGCATCTCGACTCAGCATCTTTGGAGTATCACGACTTCTCTTGCATAGATTTATTATTTAAAGAAATTCGCCAAGCATCCTTGGATTTATCCCTTATGGATTTTACGAACTGAAATTGAGAATCTGTGCATCACCCGTATTCACTTTTAACCTCTTGTTCCGCTGCCTTTCTTCGAGTGAATTATTACGCGACGCTTGCCTGGGTATTGCGGTACTTTGGGGATGACTTGCGGTGCTAAAGCGTTGCTTTGAGGTTACTGCATCAGCTTCTGCATTCGTTTGTTATTAACTCATCATTTTAATCAGTCGAGTCTCTGAGGTTCTGGACATCTTTGGACGACAGCAGAGATTTTTCCCATTGCTTTTTTGTGATTTCGCTTTTTTATTTTTTACTTCAGACCCTTCCCCCTTTCGTCTCTCGCGCTCTCTCTCTCACCCCCCCCACCGCTCACTGACAGTGAGTCAGTTCCAAGCAGCTGCATAGAAGATGTGAGTATCAATGCAGGGCTTCCTCTTTTTTAATTATTCTATTCATTTTTTTCTATTCACTAAACATGATTTATTCTAATATGTTGAGTATTTATATCATTTTGTCAGGCTCTTTCTATGCTCTATTGATTTGTTCTAGCGTAATGTATTTTGCTGACGCAAGTGTTTTTCCGTCACAGCAGCTCTGAATAATGGATGTCGTCTACTGTAGTTGATTACCCTCAGTCCTCTTCTGGGCTTCAAAAGAAATACATTTTTTGCTTGATTATTTTAATTAATAATTGGCTTATTTCAGCTGAAATGATGTTTTCTTTCTTTATACCATGGGATTTGAACCGTATGGTTCTAGGGACTTCCAGGTTATCAAATGTCTGTGAAGTATTAGAAAATCAATATCAATGTGAACCGTTTTATCTGAGATGTTTGTCTTCTTCTCCTGTTACAGTAGAAAATACAGTAGGGTACTACGCATGACATCTGGGATGAGACTGTCCTGCACCTGCAGTATAGAACAAGTTCATGCCTTTCAAATGATGGCTATATTCTTCATATTCATATATATATGGTGGATGGAATGGTTGCCTCTACTGTATATTTGACTAATTTCAATAGTCTGAGTCAGGACCAACACCCCCAGATGAGTCCATGGAGGCTGTCTGTGTTAGAACCTCCCCCTCTCACCCCTCCCCTTTCCCTCACCACCCCTCCTCCCCCTCTCTTTACCCTTCTGAACCAAATGAGTTGTTTGCCCCATCTTTTAATCCTTCTGCCTTTTCTCTCTCTTCTCTCCTTTTATTGCCTTTCTTCTTATCCTTCTCTCTTAACCCTCTCTCCAATCTCTCCTGTTCACCATCTCTACAGCCTCCCCTTACTTTTCTTTTGGCCTTTCCTCTCATCTTCCTCTTCTTCTTATCTCCCTCTTGCTTAATCTGACACTCTCTCTCTCTTTCTGTCCCCCCCTCTCTCGCTCTTTTTCTTTCTATCTCTCTTTCTGTCTCTCTCTCCCTTCTCTCGCTCTCTCTCTCTCTCTCTCTCTCTCTCAGGGAGGCATCTATCCCATGTACAACGCTGACTTTATCCCCTTTATTCTCCTCACCAACAGCTTTTCTCCTTTCTGTACCTCATCATTCATCTTTCTTCCTCTCCCCCATGCGGCATCGCATTAGTGAAAACCAAGACTGTTCTCAGGGCATTCTCCCAATATTCTATGAAAGTCATGTCTGTTAGTCAAAACTGGCAGATCTGCCCCGAGAACAGTCTTGATTTTTACAAATGCGATACAGCCTCTCCAATACACTTCCTCTCCCTCTCCCTCTTCCTCTTTCTGGCTTCCAATTCCGTCCTTTATCTCATATCCCTTCTTTCCTCTTCCTCCTCCTCCTCTTCCCCCTCTTCTCATTATACTTGCCCTTCTGTGCTTTTGAACTTTTAATCTGAATCTCTTTTATCACTGAATACTGTTATCAAGGCTTTTTTTTTTTTTTAGTTACAACACCTCTAAAATGCGGTTGTTTCAGCTTGCACTTAACTCACGACTGCTAAATTACTGTAATGTAAAAAAAAGTATTACCCTTCCTCATCTCCCTCTTCCCGTCTCCCTTCTTCCCCCTCTCCTATCCCTTGCACTTCCCATCTCTTCTCCTCTCCGTCCCTTCCTCCCTCTCTCCCCTTCCCAGGTCTGCCCCAGATGCTGCTCCCCCAGCTGGACCTCCCGGAGCCCCAGGGGCCCCAGGAGCAGACGGAGCCCCAGGTGGAGGGCCCCCACCCCCTCCTCCCAACACCTCCAGCAACCGCAGGCTACAACAGACACAGGCCCAAGTGGAGGAGGTGAGCTAGTGTGACACACACACACGTACAGTACAAACCAACCTGCTTCGGGCTTCGATACCATGCTCCTAACTACTCCCACTCGTGCCAAACCATACAGTACAACATTTTAAACTACAGCAAGTAGCTAGATTGTCAATCTGGGATTGACGTCACAGCGTGAGACAACTAGCAGCAATTAGGCCAGATCTGGGCTGCATTTCCAGTTGCTCCCTCCTCTCTGCACTCGTTCACTCTCCTTGGTGTAAACAATAGCGCCACCTAGTTTCCCCCATTTTGCTTTCATCTATCCAATTCAATGAAATAGGGGAAGGGGGGGAATGAGGGCAGAAGTAAAGGAGCAACCTTCTGGAATGAAATGCAGTCATGAGTCAAGCTATAGAAACAGAGCTAACAGAAAAGGAAAGGACATAGATTGCTTCTTTGTGACATTCTTTGATTGTTGGGAAATCTAAAAATAGAGTAGCATAGTCTACTCTACTCTACTCTACTCTACTCTACTCTACAATGCAGTTTGATTTGTTTTACGATTTATTTCGGTAATGCTTTGGCTATGCAGTCTTCGTCAGGGTGTGGCTTTCTGGGATCAACATGATATTCCATCAACCTGACAACATGAATTTGTTATTTTATTGATGTGTGTTTGTGGTGTGTGCATAATGAATGAAGCGCTGAGAAATGTTGTAACAAGTATTCCAAAATACAATACCCACGATACCAATTTGGATAGCATACTATACAATATGGCTAGCATATGATACCGCATGGCTAGCATACGATACAACATGGCTAGCATACGGTACAACATGGCTAGCATACGATACAACATGGCTAGCATACGATACAACATGGCTAGCATACGATACAACATGGCTAGCATACGATACAACATGGCTAGCATACGATACAACATGGCTAGCATACGATACAACATGGCTAGCATACGGTACAACATGGCTAGCATACGGTACAACATGGCTAGCATACGATACAACATGGCTAGCATACGATACAACATGGCTAGCATACGATACAACATGGCTAGCATACGATACAACATGACTGCCTATGATGATGTCTAATATATTCTATTTCTATGGCCAAAGTCATGTTAGCTATTAACATATGGAAAATAACATGGTTGATCAATTTATCTTAGTACTGGACTGCACTGCAGCTTGGGAATGGTTTCATGCTGTATTAAATTGTGTGATTTGGGCTTCTATGGCTCGAGCTGTCAGTAAATTCCTCCTCTCCTCTCCTCTCCTCTCCTCTCCTCTCCTCTCCTCTCCTCTCCAGGTGGTGGATATTATGCGGGTGAATGTGGACAAGGTTCTGGAGAGGGACCAGAAGCTGTCGGAGCTGGATGACAGAGCAGATGCTCTCCAGGCCGGGGCCTCCCAGTTCGAGAGCTGTGCAGCCAAACTCAAGAGCAAATACTGGTGGAAAAACGCAAAGGTAATGACAGTGATCAATGATTATATTGTCATTCACATTAGCAGACACTTTCATCCAAAAGGACTTCAAATTAACATATTCAGGAGAACTGCAAGGTAATGGTAATATTGATAATGATAATAATATGGTTATTTAGCCAATTCTTTCTATCCAAAGTGACAGTGTACTATCATATATTCAAGTTAACATATATATCCAGTGTACTGTATGTGGCCCATGGGGGAATCATTCAGAGCCACAACTGTGGTGGTGTTGCAACGCCAGTATCACGCTCCACCAACCAGTACCATGCTCCACCAACCAGTACCACGCTCCACCAACCAGTACCACGCTCCACCAACCAGTACCACGCTCCACCAACCAGTACCACGCTCCACCAACCAGTACCACGCTCCACCAACCAGTACCATGCTCCACCAACCAGTACCACGCTCCACCAACCAGTACCACACTCCACCAACCAGTAACACGCTCCACCAACCAGTACCATGCTCCACCAACCAGTACCACGCTCCACCAACCAGTACCACGCTCCAACAACCAGTACCACGCTCCAACAACCAGTACCACGCTCCAACAACCGGTACCAAAGTCCACCAACCAGTACCACGCTCCACCAACCAGTACCATGCTCCACCAACCAGTACCACGCTCCACCAACCAGTATCACGCTCCACCAACCAGTACCACGCCCCACCAACCAGTACCACACTCAACCAACCAGTACCATGCTCCACCAACCAGTACCACGCCCCACCAACCAGTACCATGCTCCACCAACCAGTACCACGCCCCACCAACCAGTACCATGCTCCACCAACCAGTACCACGCTCCACCAACCAGTACCACGCTCCACCAACCAGTACCACACTCCACCAACCAGTACAACACTCCACCAACCAGTACCACGCTCCACCAACCAGTACCACACTCAACCAACCAGTACCACGCTCCACCAACCAGTACCACACTCCACCAACCAGTACCATGCTCCACCAACCAGTACCACGATCCACCAACCAGTACCACGCTCCACCAACCAGTACCACGCTCCACCAACCAGTACCACACTCAACCAACCAGTACCACGCTCCACCAACCAGTACCATGCTCCACCAACCAGTACCACGCTCCACCAACCAGTACCACGCTCAACCAACCAGTACCACACTCAACCAACCAGTACCACACTCAACCAACCAACCGAGCCATGGAGGTGCAGGGTGCTGAGGCGGACACACAGCGTCTGTCCCTGGAACGCTGTCACCCCCTTTTCCCGCGTACTAATCCCCTAATTAGCATCTGTGGGCGAGCGGAGTGGCGCTCCGGGGAATGGGGAAATAGGGAGGCTCTCACTGCAGAGGTTTCTCTACATGCAGTTATTCTTATTAATTGCATAGCAATAGCACCAAAAATACACTGACTGGACACAAGGGAGTGTGATGAAATTTTACGCTCTGCTTTGTGTTTGTCATCGTGCTGGGTTGGTGTGTGTGTGTGTTTTTTTGGTCAGCAGGACTAACATTAATCCGCAGCGACTTCACCCCTGAATAAAAAATGTTTAACCATCCTGAGGAAAATCTATCAGGTTTATTAACTAGAAGAATAGAAGAATAAAGAAAGCCTTTAATTCTCCATTTGCTTTTCTTTCTAGATGATGATCATTATGGGTATCATTGGAGTTCTTGTGGTCGGAGTCCTTTTCTGTAAGTACCATTATTCACTTTCCCCTATTACCATTCATTGATACCCACTCACATGTAGTCAGTTAGAGGGTTTCTTCACGTCTTTTAAACTTCATTTGGAAATTTCTTGGCATATGAATTATTGTGCAGATGACTAAATTAATGTCCATACTTCTGTATTGCATTAGCGGATACTCACACTGCTCTCAGGGAAGGTCTGCCAGTTTTGACGAGCAGAAGTTACATTTCGTAGCGGTTTAGGAGAATTAACGTGGCAGGTTAGGATAATTAGGTAAAGGTTAGGAAAATGGTTAGGGTTAGCTAAAATGCTAACAATATCTAGCTACAACCAGGCCTGTCCTGAGAACAGTCTTGGTTTCCACTAATGCAATTCTGAATCCATACTATTCAAGTGCAGTAGATGTTAAGGCGAAGGCCACAGCTATAATCAGTGTGCACTTATAACAGGCCCAGGTCTGCCCTTCCCTGACTGTCTCCTAGTGCCTACTCTTATGTCAATAATTCATGACAACTTATTACAGTAAATGATTGAAACAGTATAAGGCCTCTGTTACCAGTCATTCAGCAGAAACAACAAATGTGTAGATATAGCCCACTGAATGCAAAGATAATTATTTAGCTGTCAACACATTGTTAGATGTATCTTCAGTTTGTGATTCAGGAACCCATAAATCTGCTGACCCAATTATTGAACGATCTCTCCCTCTCTCCCCCTCGCTCTATTTCTCCCTATCCCCCCCTCTCTCCCTCCCCCTCTCTTTATCTTCCTCTCTCTCTCCATCTTTCTCATAGTGTACTTCTTCTATTGAGTAATCCCAGCGTGGCAGGACACAGACATGAGAGCGAAATAGAAGAGAAGAAGAAAACAAAATCGACACAAATCCAAACTCCAGTCCCGCCCCCTTTATCTTCCACACCAGGTCTTCCATCTAGCACGTAAACATAACGCTAGTGTGTAGATGTTGTTGCTCTCTTTTCTCTTTGTCCTCCTGCCCTTCCCTTCTCTTTGATCCATCTTTCTTCCTCTGTTTTGGCGTGCTGTCTCACTCACTCTCTCCTGCCTCTGTGTCTCATACATTATTGAAGTGTGCAGTAGGGAAAGAGAGAGAGAGAGAAAGCAGGAAGAAGTGAAAGAGAGAGAGAGAGCATGGAGAGAGAGAGTGAGTGCAATGAAAGAGCGCAGGAGTTCTTTCTATCCGCCAAAGCTTGTTCGTGTTACCTTTTGGAGAGCGTACCACATTTGTAAATTGATACTGACATACAGTACCTAACAACCCCTCCTGATCCCCTACCTCATACCACTACCATTATTAACACTACTTACTAATACAAGGTCATGGTTAAGATTATGATCATTTTGTCGTGTGTGTGTGTGTGTGTGTGTGTACTTGTGATCCAAATCAGTGTAGCCAGTAGCTTTTTCCAGGGTTAGTTGATGTAGGCCTTGACTGGCATTCCTGCCTTTTCCTTTACCTCCCTCTTTCTCTCACTCACCGACTGTGGTGTTTAAGAGAGAGATAGAGAGAGGACAAGAAAAGACAGGAAGGATACTGGAAAAGGCAGAAACGACTTTTGGGACACTGACTTTTAGTATATCTTTATTCTTGTACCACAGACAGACAGACGGACAGTTAGCTAGACAGACAGAAACAGACAATCTGTACCTACATAGAGTATTCTTTCAGGAGTGCAGACAAAGGTCTATACAGTATTAACTCTCGACACACCTAAAGGCAGGTCTGTGTAATAACACTGCATAGTACATTTTTGATTGATTAGTGAGCAGCTTTACTGTGTTGTGGTTGTGTTCAGACACTCTTGTACGTTCTAGTAGAGAGGGTACAGGGTTAGGGAGGAATGGTTCAATAGACTGTCCCCTATCTGGAGAGGACATAACCAAATAACCCCCCAAATAACCCACTCCCTGCCCATCAATCCAACAAAAACACACACACTGTTACCTATAGTAGACTTTAGGCTGTTACCTACAATAGGCTGTTACCTACAGTAGCCAATAGGCCCAATGGAAGTAGTGTTTGTGTCTTACTTGACTTGCATGGCAGACGATGTCCATAGTTTTGCCTATTTGTGTGACCTATGTATCTGCCATTTCTGAAACTAACTGCCGATTGTACATTTATTTTGTTTGGTTTAGTGGTTTTCAGGACCTGTGTATAGGCTACTGTATCTATGCGCTCAATTAATAACTCATGCGTATGCAATGTAATGAAGCTCAAGAGTTTGCCAAATTTTTGTTGCTCACATGCTTTCAAAAGAACTAATACACAACCAGAGAACAATGGTTGATACAGTAGTATTCTGACGGGAAAAAACAAAAAACGAAAACCGTAGTACCGTACAAGTAGTACCATAAAGTACTTCATCTTTGCCAGACTATTGCTCCTGAAAATGTGTTTTTTAGTAAGTTTATATTTTACTTTTGGTGTTGGATATTCCAGAAAATATAATTTTCCTCTCAATGGTTGATACAGAGGGACTGTTTGACACATTGTAAAAAAATATGAAAAATAGCTATGTGTAAATTGCATTTATGAATGAAAATAGTGGTGATTACTCAAAACAATGATCTAATAATATTGTGCAATAATATTATTAGGTAAAGAAATTATACAACATGATAATACTGCGAGAGATACAACTGGATCATGAGAATTCTTTAAACGCATGCTTACCACTTGATGCTAATAAAGAAAATCATCAACATGAATGTGTTTATCATTGAAGTGAAAATGAACAGGTATAATACCACACCGTCTCTCCAGATTCAGAGAACAACACCAATGATACTATTAAAGAAAACATTTATTTGACGAAAATGTACAACTGTTTATAGTACAACAGTAATTCACATTACAGCAACTCTTAAGATATTGGTTTTCAACAGCTTCAGGTACTGTGCCTCTGCGACCCTGAAAGAATCCAGGTCTGTGAATTAGGTTGGAACTCTTTGCAAGAACAAAAAATACGAAAACTGTCTTATTTGTCTGTTTGGATAGAAATGTAGGTTACTGTTGTCTTACTACGTACAAACAATAGTTACAAATACAAGGAGGTCCATAGGGAACATGGGGAACTTACCTATTTCATCACTTGGTAGAAGAACAGAACGGTGATAACCAGAAAACCCAGGACCATCCAGTAGGAATCTGTAACAACAGGGAACAGTTTGGACTAATATGAATGGACACCATTTTGTTTCTGCTCAGGTTCTCCCAATGACTCACAGTCAGCAGGCACCCAACAGGAGAAAACATTTAGCAAAAGAGCAGTATCTGAACCTGCCTGATAAGAAAACTCATTATATTTTAGTTGTCCATTCATGCCTAATGAACGTGACCCATCAGCAATGCTGATGTGCACCTAATTTCCTATTATCCTCTCACACCTGTATCTGTAGCAGCCTACCTGGCTCAGGTGTCTCTACTGTCAGGCTGAGGGAGAGGGGTGTGTCCAGGGCCGGGTGGGTCACTCTGCAGGTGACCGTGGTTCCAGGGGGGAAGGTGGAGGGGTGCAGGGTGAGGTGGGAGGAGATGGACATGGTCCTGTCGCTGTGCTGCCGATGGCTGGAGAGAGACACCTGGTCTGATAGGACGCTAGGCTCTGAGTCTGTAGAGGAGACGGAGATCCACTCCATCTGAGAGAGAAGAGTCTCAGTATAGTGTCTAATATTTAGGATATCCATATTATAAGTGCTGTATGATGACCTACCAATTATCTTCTGATTTCATTAGACGTCTGATCACTGTGTGCTTGTGTGCTAATCACTTTGAAACAGTGGTATCTGTGAATATGAATGACTGGATATTTCATTGGTCGACTGCACCAGACACACACCTGGACATCCAGAGGGTAGTAGTTCTTGCAGTGGCAGCTCAGTTTCTGGGGCAACTCATCCCGAAATACCAGCTTCTCCTCAGAGAGAGAAACACGAGGAGGTTCTGAAGACAGAGAGACTTCGTATTTAGATGTGAATAGTGTGCACACTATGTCACACATAACATAGACACCTAATGTAATAAACGTATGTTCATATGTGTAGAGAAATAATGTACATTTGAGTCATTTAGCAGACCCTCTTATCCAAAGCAACTTACAGGAGCAATTAGGGTTAAGTGCCTTGCTCAAGGGCACATTGACAGATTTTTCACATTTTCGTCTCGGGCATTCAAACCAGCAACCTTTTGGTTACTGTACCAACGCTCTAAACCATTAGGCTACCTGCTGCCTATGTAAAGTAGAGGTTGGCCGATTAATTAGGGCCGATTTGACGTTTTCATAATAATCGCCGTCCAAAAATGCCGATTACCGATTATGTTGCAATCCACGAGGAGACTGCGTGGCAGGCTGACCATCTGTTACGCGAGTGCATCAAGGAGCCAAGGTAAGTTGCTAGCTAGCGTCAAACTTATCTTATAAAAAACAATCAATCTTAACATAATCACTAGTTAACTACACATGGTTGATGATATTACTAGTTTATCTAGCCTGTTCTGCGTTGCATATAATCGATGCGGTGCCTGTTTATTTATCATCGAATCACAGCCTACTTCGCCAAACGGATGATTTAACAAAAGCACATTCACAATAAACATCAATGCCTTTCTTAAAATCAATACACAAATATATATTTTTAAACCTGCATTTTTAGTTAAAAGAAATTCATGTTAGCAAGCAATATTAACTAGGGAAATTGTGTCACTTATCTTGCGTTCAGTGTAAGCAAAGTCAGGGTATATGCAGCAGTTTGGGCCGCCTGGCTCGTTGCGAACTGTGTGAACCATTTCTTCCTAACAAAGGCCGGAATTAATTTGCCAGAATTTTACATAATTATGACATAACATTGAAGGTTGTGCAATGTAACAGCAATATTTAGACTTAGGGTTACCACCCGTTCGATAAAATACGGAACGGTTCCATATTTCACTGAAAGAATAAACGTTTTGTTTTCGAAATGATAGTTTCCGTATTTGACCATATTAATGACCTAAGGCTCGTATTTCTACAGTGGGGGAAAAAAGTATTTGATCCCCTGCTGATTTTGTACGTTTGCCCACTTACAAAGAAATGATCAGTCTATAATTTTAATGGTAGGTTTATTTGAACAGTGAGAGACAGAATAACAACAAAAACATCCAGAAAAACGCATGTCAAAAATGTTATAAAATGATTTGCATTTTAATGAGGGAAATAAGTATTTGACCCCTTTGCAAAACATGACTTAGTACTTGGTGGCAAAACCCTTGTTGGCAATCACAGAGGTCAGACATTTCTTGTAGTTGGCCATCAGGTTTGCACACATCTCAGGAGGGATTTTGTCCCACTCCTCTTTGCAGATCTTCTCCAAGTCATTAAGGTTTCGAGGCTGACGTTTGGCAACTCGAACCTTCAGCTCCCTCCACAGATTTTCTATGGGATTAAGGTCTGGAGACTGGCTAGGTCACTCCAGGACCTTAATGTGCTTCTTCTTGAGCCACTCCTTTGTTGATTTGGCCGTGTGTTTTGGGTCATTGGAATACCCATCCACGACCCATTTTCAATGCCCTGGCTGAGGGAAGGAGGTTCTCACCCAAGATTTGACGGTACATGGCCCCGTCCTTCGATGCGGTGAAGTTGTCCTGTCCCCTTAGCATTCATAGGCGGCATTCCTCCTCCTCCAAACACGGCGAGTTGAGTTGATGTCAAAGAGCTCCATTTTGGTCTCATCTGATCACAACACTTTCACTAGTTGTCCTCTGAGTCATTCAGATGTTCATTGGCAAACTTCAGACGGGTATGTATATGTATTCTTGAGCAGGGGGACCTTGCGGGCGCTGCAGGATTTCAGTCCTTCACGGCGTAGTGTGTTACCAATTGTTTTCTTGGTGACTATGGTCCCAGCTGCCTTGAGATCATTGACAAGATCCTCCCGTGTAGTTCTGGGCTGATTCCTCACCGTTCTCATAATCATTGCAACTCCACGAGGTGAGATCTTGCATGGAGCCCCAGGCCGAGGGATATTGACAGTTCTTTTGTGTTTCGTCCATTTGCGAATAATCGCACCAAATGTTGTCACCTTCTCACCAAGCTGCTTGGCGATGGTCTTGTAGCCCATTCCAGCCTTGTGTAGGTCTACAATCTTGTCCCTGACATCCTTGGAGAGCTCTTTGGTCTTGGCCATGGTGGAGAGTTTGGAATCTGTTTGATTGATTGCTTCTGTGGACAGGTGTTTTTTATACAGGTAACAAGCTGCGGTTAGGAGCACTCCCTTTAAGAGTGTGCTCCTAATCTCAGCTCGTTACCTGTATAAAAGACACCTGGGAGCCAGAAATCTTTCTGATTGAGAGGGGGTCAAATACTTATTTCCCTCAATAAAATGCAAATCAATTTATAACATTTCTGACGTGTTTTTCTGGATATTTTTGTTGTTATTCTGTCTCTCACTGTTCAAATAAAGCTACCATAAAAATTATAGACTGATCCTTTCTTTGTCAGTGGGCAAACGTACAAAATCAGCAGGGGATCAAATACTTTTTCCCCCCACTGTATGTGTTTATTATATTATAATTAAATCTATGATTTGATATTTGCCAGCAGCTCTTTGCAATGCTTGAAGCACAGCGCTGTTTATGACTTCAAGCCTATCAACTCCCGAGATTAGGCTGGCAATACTAAAGTGCCTATAAGAACATCCAATAGTCAAAGGTATATGAATACAAATGGTATAGAGAGAAATAGTCCTATAAATTCCTATAATAACTACAACCTAAAACTTCTTAACTGGGAATATTGAAGACTCATGTTAAAAGGAACCACCAGCTTTCATATGTTCCCATGTTCTGAGCAAGGCACTTAAACGTTAGCTTTTTTACATGGCACATATTGCACTTTTACTTTCTTGTCCAACACTGTGTTTTTGCATTATTTTAACCAAATTGAACATGTTTCATTATTTATTTGAGACTAAATTGATTTTATTGATGTATTATATTAAGTTAAAATAAAAGTGTTCATTCAGTATTGTTGTAATTGTCATTATTACAAATATATATATAAAAATCAGCTTTTCCTCCAGTAATCGGTATCGGTTTCGGCGTTGAAAAATCATAGTCGGTTGACCTCTAATGTAAAGAGACAATCAATCACAAGTGTTGTTAGAGGGACTCACGTGTGACGTGTAGCTGTATGACCTGCTGGGCCTGGTACAGTCCAGTGCTGACGGTGCAGATGTAGGTCCCCTCGTCAGATACCTTCAGTCTGGCCAGAGTCAGAGACGCATTACCCTGCCCCACCAGCAGGGCGGCATCCACACTCGAACCCTCCCTCTCCACGTGTACTGGAGGAGAAACAAACAATGCGAAACAGAGTATGATGAGTTGAAAATTAGGTCCAATTCTCGTAGTAATCATTCAGTAAACCTCTGGGTTCCTAGCTATGACAGCAGTAACACATTCTTCGTTTCCATCTCTGGGTGGATAATAAAGTTGGAATGTTGACCATGGAGATCCTAATGCACTTTATGTTGTGATGGTAAGTAGACCTAACTCATCTAACACTTATAGCACCATGATAACTACTTAAATAATGCCTTTATTCTCTCACCTGCTGGCCCCTCCTCTGTCTCCGTCTGCCCCGCCCTAATCTCCAGCACTTTCCTCCCACTTCCTCTGTGCTGCAGCCGCCACTCAAGCCCCAGCTCCCACCCTGGGGGTGGGGCCTGCTGCCTGAAGCCACAGTCCAGGAGGGCCACGCCCCCTAGAGGAGCGGAGTGGGACTCAGAGCGAGAGAACACCAGGAACACCACTGGGGAAGACAGGGGAGAGAGAAAGAAGGGATTATGGAGAAAGAAGCAAGTGAAAAGTAGAGAAAGTGCAAAATACTAGAGAAAAAAAGAGGGGTGATAAGAGAAGATGCGGGTGAGAGAATGAGAGAGTAACAGTGTTATACATCATTAAAATATGACACGTCTACTCTACAACAGGCATACTACCAGAAGCATTATAATAACCTCCTTGTCTCACCCTCAGTCAGCAAAGTTCCTGATTGGCTTAGGGGGAGTTCCAGTTTGCTCTGCATGAGAGCTGGACGATCTGATTGGTCCAGTGGCAGTGTCTGCAGGATCAATGTGAGGCTGAGCCCACCCCCCTCTATCTGCAAGGAGCCAATGAAATAGGCTGGTTCTGTGGAGCCCTCCTTGGCATTACGAGGGAAGTAGCGGCTGATCTCACATGTCACTTCCTGTTCGTTACAGTCAGCGTGGAGCAGCAGGTCTGCCTCTGGGATCTCAGGAGACTCAACTGTCAGAAAGCAGAAAGAGGTGGAGGGAGAGTGCAGGAGAGGGATGGTGTGAGGGAGAGAGAAGGGGAAGGTAATTCCATCAGGTAACTCTGCTGTACAAAAGAGAACCTGATAATGAACCAACCTTTAGCCTCCAAGATGATGTTATCAGGATCGGGGACAGCAGGAGGGTTGAAGGGGGTCAGAGTATCAGGTGAAAGATCAGGGGTCACGGCCAGGTCTCTGAGGACAAGCATTGCTGGGGTGCGGCTGAAGAGAGCCCCACCTCCCATTCCCCCCATCCCACTACCCTCCTCCACCAGAGAACAGGACAGCACCACATCTGCTCCTCCCTGGCCTAAGAGAGAGGGAGAGAAGGGGAAGGACAGAAGGGGAGGGGGAGGCGGGACAGGATCGAGAGAGAGGGACGGGAAGAGGTCATAAGGAGCAGGAATGTGAGCATAGGTGACTAATGTCCATAATATACAGTCATTTCATGTTTAGAAAATGTCAGGAGTGAAGAAAAACAATTCTTACCAGAAACGCATGTAATCAAATATCCAAAAAGCAGGATTTCAAGCATCTTTCCAGTAGTTTTTTATTCAACAGTAATTACTGACCTTTCATAAATATACAGAATAGACCCCTAATTTCAGAATGTAATTAATGACCACGCTCGAAACCAATTTAGAGACAGTTAAAATGTTAGGCTGTTATACAGTGAAGTTACTTTCACTTTTGTTTGGAGGTAAATCAAATAAATAAAGTTAAAAATGGTTAATTAAATGTTCACGTAGAACGTCATTAGTTTGACATAATAAGAATGATCAGACCTATTGATTAATAGATGCCATGTTTCCTATAGCGTTCTAAGTTGTTTTCAGCGTTGGAAGCAGGTCCGTCATTGCAGAATTTAGAGAAGCTTTGCTGAATGAAAGTGAAAGAGAGTTGTCCATTTTTTTAGCATATCCTCCAATCACACAGCAACAACCTCATCCCTCATTGGTGGCTAAGATAAAATGTGTGTCCATAACAGAGCATGTGAGTGTAGTTGCGCCAAGCCATTAGATGGTGCTGCTGTTATGTGTATCTGAGTGTTATACTATATAGTACGAGTGAGCCAAGTTAGGCATTACTTACTATGCACTGAATGGAGCTGTATGCATGCTACACAGTGATGCTGAAGTAAAGACATTATAATCACCATTACCTTGCTCTTGTATAGAACAAACAAAATACAAAACACGGCGCACATGTCCTTTCCAACGCTCTGCTAAAAACCGCTCCGCGCTCACAGGGTAAAAACTGCTGCTCCAAATTCGCTCCATTCATTAAAATACAATTTAACCAACACCCATTTTTTTTGTGACTACCTGGACCTACCATTTGGTTTTGAAGTATTGAAATCAAACTATATGGATTTGAACGAAAATTATTTGAATAAACATGAAAAGGTGATTGCAAGAAGTACACATCATTTCAAATAGGCTCCATGTCAGATTAAACAGCATATAAACACTCTAAACAGGTCAGGCGCCAGACAGGGAATTTAAGAAGGAACGAAAACGAATTATTTAGGCTATATTATTTAAAATATTTGTACAGAGGGTTCTACATGGAACCCAAAAGCGTTCTACCTAGAACCAAAAAGGATTTTTACCTATAATCAAAAAGGGTTCTCCTATGGGGAGAGCCGATGAGCCCTTTGGGAACTCCCTTGGGAACAATTTTTTCTAAAAGTGTATTGGTAACTATGGGCCCTGGTCAAAAGTAGTGCACTACATAGGGAATAGTGTGCCATTTTAGACATAATCACTCTTTGCATAAGTTAGCTAAGCCAATTTACTCCATACACACACCAGACCTCAGTTCAAATGGAATTTGAAATCATTTAAAATACTTTAGCTGGGCTTGATTGAGCTTCCCTGGTGCAATGGAACCAATGAAATAGTCCCAAAAGTGCAAATCCCGCTTTATACACTAAAGGCTGGCTCAAGCAAACACACAAAGTATTTAAAATATTTAAACTACTATTTGAACCCAAGTCTGACACACAGTCTCCTAGCATCAGTCAGTGTGTTAAGTAGGCTACATTAGCTCCAAGGAGCGATGAGACATGATGGTTGCTGTAGACAGATGGCCAGAATTAAGGAGGTTACACATTATTTACGACAGACAGCCATCTTTCTCTCTCTCTCTCTCTCTCTCTCTCTCTCCCTCTTTCTCTCTCTCTCTCTCTCTCTCTCTCTCTCTCTCTCTCTCTCTCCCTCTCTCCCTCTTTCTCTCTCTCTCTCTCTCTCTCTCTCTCTCTCGCTCTCTCTCTCTCTCTCTTTCTTTCAGTGATTTTTTTTAGGTATTTCTCTTAAAACTGCATTGTTGGTTAAGGTAAGTAGCATTTCACGGTTGTATTCGGCGCATGTGACAAATAAAATTTGATTTGATTTGACTTAGAATTAAATACAAATTCAATGAAAAATGACTTATTAGTGCCTTTGAATTCATTTTTAGAAACACCAGTTTGGCCAGTCTGTGGCTTCTGTCTCAAGCGATGGTTCCTGGAGAGCAGGCCAGCAGCAGAGAATATCCTCTCGACACCTGCAGAGCCACTGGGGATGATAAACACTCTGTTGGCCGCCCCAGGCTGGGCAGAGATGCAGAGTTGTTTGAAATGTTTTCTATAGGTAGGCCTTAAGGTTTTTAGGCAAAATATGCCAGGCCTATTGGGCCAAAATCAATTATGCCTATTGTATTGATAATAGAACAAAAAGTTACGAAAACATTTAAGAAATCAGATTTTTTGTTAATAAATACTTTGATACAATGACAGACTTAGTTATCTACCCACCTTGTTCCTTTCTTTTAGCATGCGCACATAGTAAGTACACCATCATGCTTTTGGGATATGTGTCTTTTCAGATTCCACAATGATTCTTTGTTGTGGACATTACATCACCACACTCCCTCTCTTCTTTGTTGTGGACATTACATCACCACACTCCCTCTCTTCTTTGTTGTGGACATTACATCACCACACTCCCTCTCTTCTTTGTTGTGGACATTACATCACCACACTCCCTCTCTTCTTTGTTGTGGACATTACATCACCACACTCCCTCTCTTCTTTGTTGTGGACATTACATCACCACACTCCCTCTCTTCTTTGATTACATCACCACACTCCCTCTCTTCTTTGTTGTGGTCATTACATCACCACACTCCCTCTCTTCTTTGTTGTGGTCATTACATCACCACACTCCCTCTCTTCTTTGTTGTGGTCATTACATCACCACACTCCCTCTCTTCTTTGATTACATCACCACACTCCCTCTCTTCTTTGTTGTGGTCATTACATCACCACACTCCCTCTCTTCTTTGTTGTGGTCATCACATCACCACACTCCCTCTCTTCTTTGTTGTGGACATTACATCACCACACTCCCTCTCTTCTTTGTTGTGGTCATTACATCACCACACTCCCTCTCTTCTTTGTTGTGGACATTACATCACCACACTCCCTCTCTTCTTTGTTGTGGACATTACATCACCACACTCCCTCTCTTCTTTGTTGTGGACATTACATCACCACACTCCCTCTCTTCTTTGTTGTGGTCATTACATCACCACACTCCCTCTCTTCTTTGATTACATCACCACACTCCCTCTCTTCTTTGTTGTGGACATTACATCACCACACTCCCTCTCTTCTTTGTTGTGGTCATTACATCACCACACTCCCTCTCTTCTTTGTTGTGGACATTACATCACCACACTCCCTCTCTTCTTTGTTGTGGTCATTACATCACCACACTCCCTCTCTTCTTTGTTGTGGACATTACATCACCACACTCCCTCTCTTCTTTGTTGTGGTCATTACATCACCACACTTCCTCTCTTCTTTGTTGTGGTCATTACATCACCACACTCCCTCTCTTCTTTGTTGTGGTCATTACATCACCACACTCCCTCTCTTCTTTGTTGTGGACATTACATCACCACACTCCCTCTCTTCTTTGTTGTGGACATTACATCACCACACTCCCTCTCTTCTTTGTTGTGGTCATTACATCACCACACTCCCTCTCTTCTTTGATTACATCACCACACTCCCTCTCTTCTTTGTTGTGGACATTACATCACCACACTCCCTCTCTTCTTTGTTGTGGACATTACATCACCACACTCCCTCTCTTCTTTGTTGTGGTCATTACATCACCACACTCCCTCTCTTCTTTGTTGTGGTCATTACATCACCACACTCCCTCTCTTCTTTGTTGTGGTCATTACATCACCACACTCCCTCTCTTCTTTGTTGTGGTCATTACATCACCACACTCCCTCTCTTCTTTGATTACATCACCACACTCCCTCTCTTCTTTGTTGTGGTCATTACATCACCACACTCCCTCTCTTCTTTGTTGTGGTCATTACATCACCACACTCTCTCTCTTCTTTGTTGTGGTCATTACATCACCACACTCCCTCTCTTCTTTGTTGTGGTCATTACATCACCACACTCCCTCTCTTCTTTGATTACATCACCACACTCCCTCTCTTCTTTGTTGTGGACATTACATCACCACACTCCCTCTCTTCTTTGTTGTGGACATTACATCACCACACTCCCTCTCTTCTTTGTTGTGGACATTACATCACCACACTGCCCTCTCTGGCTCTTGGTCCTCATCTTTGTAAGTCACCTTGATTTAGCACTTGTGTGTTTTATCAGTTTCTTTATGAAAATATTTAGACAATAGCTGAAGCAAGGGGCTATAGTTAGCAGCACACAAGTAGACTACAAATGCATGCTGGGCCGAGCATGCCCTGAGCTGGTGAAGTGAGTGCTACTGGAGCGCTACTTGGAGCTAAATTGGAGTGGGCGAGAAGGCCAACGCTCCAGCTTTTGGGAATTTCACTTCATACTCCAGTCAAATTGGGTGCGCTCTGCTCAACCTCTGCTCCACTCACATACTCTGGTACATAAGCACAAAATAGTCAACCCAAGTCGAAGCTCTTTTCTTTCGTTCTACCTTTCTTCTCACACACAAACACACATACAGGCACGCATACACACACACTCACACAAATGCACATGAGAAAAGCAGAGATGAAACGTTTGGGCTTTATTTTAATTCATAAATCATGTCTTGAATTGAAAATACTTTTGTATTTCTGTTCTCTTTCCCTCGTTGTCTTCGCCTATATATTTTACTTATTGTCCTCCATTGTTTTGTTGATCCAGCTAATGTATTTAGCCACACGGGTGTACACTCCATATCTACCAGTCTGTCCACAACCCACACCCCAACTGACAATACCTGCAGCCCAAAACCGTTTAGTACTACCATCCATCAAGACGTACGCCCCTCCACTGTCCCCCGAACAGGAGTCCTTGCCCCCCTCAGGTAGTCCGGCACAGAACATGTTGTCTGTCAGAACAGGGATCGTCTCTGTTGGCATTGCAGCTTTTGCTCTGTTGACAGAGTCTCGGCACTCATCCCCGTCCACTACTGGTAGGAGTATGTACCTGAGCTTGTTGGCAATGATATCATCTTCTGTGATGCCAAAGCCTGAGACCATACTGATAAAGAATAGAGGTCAGGAAAGAGATCAAGGAGTTACTCAGAAAACTATTGCCTTACAGTCATTAGCTTACCAAAGAACATTGATGAACTGTGGACTGCTAAGGACTGGTTGTGCAGTTAGGCTACATTAGATTTTACAATTGAATTTAAGGATGCCAAAAAGAAGTCATGAAAATTGTAGGTTGCACGCTTGGCGCATTGACTACTTCCATGATAAGAATGAACACATTATGAAATGTGAGTCTATCTATCCCTTCAAAATGCACTTCCTCTTTGTGTTCTTATTGATGTCTTTAATAATACAAATGTTAATATTGATATTCAGCTTTCTCATTTTTAATAAAGAACAGGACAAGTCTAACTCACCCAATCTGGCCTGTCTTGTATATAGTGTCCTCCGGTGGCAGACACAATGGCATAATGGCAGCGTGGAATGTGAGTGGTTGTTGGAGTTTTATCAGGGCGATGTTGTGATTGTAGTTTGCATTGTCTGGGTTTTTGTATTCAGGGTGGGGGTGGAGAGAGGCGACACCAAGAGGGGTGAGCTTTACTAGTTTTTCTGCATCATTGTCTCCCAAAAACATCTTGAATACAAAACATAATTCAACTTCAGAATAGATCTTTAACTTCTTCAAATCTGACATCACTGAAGGACTTCTACACACGTAATTTGAACGTTAGCTTGTGGTGGCTTTACCAAAGTACTGAAGACTTCTCTTTGCATGTTGTTACTCCAGATATTTAAGTGGACTATACCTTTAAAACATAAGCAGGAAATACTTTTGTTCTCCAGTGTCCAATGAATTGATGGGTGTGTCACAATCTACCTACCCGAAGTTTCTCCTTTAGCACAAGTTTGCCCTTTTGCACCAGGCTACTAGCTACAGTCATGATCCAGCGGTCCCCGATCACCATGGCCCCTCCTCTGCTTCCGTCCACATTGAGCATCACCTGCCAGGGGATGGTTTTGTCTGGGGCTTTGTCTCCCCCCATGATCCTCTGAAAGCCTGAGAGGGACAACGTGGGCCGGCCACAGACTGGGGGTGGGGGGTAAAGTAGTGATGAGGGTCACACAAATACATACAGGATGGTATTTGCAGGATATGGTAAAGAAAATGGTAGTTAAGGAGTTACCTGGGATACATGAGGGAATGACAGGGGTGCCAAGGTTGTCTCTCCATGTTCTATCTGCTGCACAAGTGTAGCTCACTGAAGGACAGACAGACAGACAGACAGACAGACAGACAGAC
>NC_138295.1:72907500-73130000 GCF_965601325.2 Salmo salar | reverse complement strand
AGTACACACACACAGACAGACAGACAGACAGACAGACAGACAGACAGACAGACAGACAGACAGACAGACAGACAGACAGACAGACAGACAGACAGACAGACAGACAGACAGACAGACAGACAGACAGACAGACAGACAGACAGACAGACAGACAGACAGACAGACAGACAGACAGACAGACAGACAGACAGACAGACAGACAGACAGACAGACAGACAGACAGACAGACAGACAGACAGATAGATAGATAGATAGATAGATAGATAGATAGATAGATAGATAGATAGATAGATAGATAGATAGATAGATAGATAGATAGATAGATAGATAGATAGATAGATAGATAGATAGATAGATAGATAGATAGATAGATGTACTCACAGACACAGGTGCGCTGGTCAGGGCGGAGCTCGTAGCCATGGCGACAGGAGCACATGTAGGAGCCCAGGGTGTTGTGGCAGATCTGGGAGCAGAGTGGACCAGAACCATCCTCAGGGTCTGGAGCTGAACACTCATCTATGTCTGGGATAAGGATGGAGAGAGTGATGGAGAAGAGAGAAGGAGGGATGGTGAGAGGGATGGAGAAGAGAGGTGGAGGGATGGAGAGAGGGATGGAGAAGAGAGGTGGAGGGATGGAGAGAGGGAGGGAGAGAGGGATGGAGAAGAGACGTGGAGGGATGGAGAGAGAGATGGAGAAGAGAGGTGGAGAGAGGGATGGAGAAGAGAGGTGGAGGGATGTAGAGAGAGGTGGAGGGATGAGAGAGGGATGGAGAAGAGAGGTGGAGGGTTGGAGAGAGGGATGGAGAAGAGAGGTGAAGGAGAGAGGGATGGAGAGAGGGATGGAGAAGAGAGGTGGAGGGATGGAAAGAGGGATGCAGAAGAGAGGTGGAGGGAAGGAGAGAGGTGGAGGGTGTAGCTTAGCATTACACCGTGATGTCACCTTCACTGAGATTTGCCTGGTGTTTCTGGTTTAACAGTGTTGTACGGTTGCCTTGGATTATGTACGTAGTACTGTTGTGAGCCCGGTATCTGATCCTCCAGTCAGGTTGGTACGGGCTGCACTACCTTTGGCCTGATAATGGGCGGAGAAGCCGAGGTGCTGGTGTGGCTCAGGGTTCGTGTCGTCTGTCTGAAGGACCAGGGTGAGCCTGTTGCCTGGAGACAAGAGTGGCCGGTTGCCTGGGTGATGTCCAACAGCAGAATTCTCCTGACCACAGAACATTGCAAGGACCTTTTTGTCATATAAAACCTGGAATGACGGAGTGAAACATTTAATACACCCTAATACATTTTATAATAAGGTATCGAAGTGTTCTTTTGAAGTCCACTGACCGTGAGTGAGTCGTAGTAGCAGTTGGCGGACGGCCTGATGTCCAGGTGAGTGAAGCTGAGCTGGAGCTGGTAACCCTCAGGTACACTGAGGTCCCACTGTTGTGACAGGGCAGCAGGGTACGGCTGGGGGAACTGGGGGGACTGGACCACCCCATGTAGGGCTGGCAGGGACCGGGCCAACCGCCAACACTCACACACAGACACACACAGCAGCCTAGAGCAGAGCAACACAGGGAGAGAGGGCTGAGATGGGAGGTATAGGAGGAGTTGTGTGTCACAACGAGGTAAATACAGCCCCTTGAAACATGTCTGTATGATGACTGATCAGAAAGAGAGCAATTTTCTGATCTGTGACCAGGAAGCAGAAGAAAACATAACCTAATGATGCTGTAGGAATCATATGTTCTTATCATCCTTCAAGATGAAGGCTCAATAAACGTTAAAACCACTGGCGTGCTGCGTAATATAAACAAACAGGTTATACTTCATTTGAACTCTCCTCACACGTGCTAGTCACATGACATAATGTACTAGTAATGGAATAAATGGCATACACCTTCACGGCAGCTGGTCTGATTATGACAACTGACTTTACACACTCACGTAAGCAGTTGTTGTTTACGTTCACTTAGCTATAGCCAATGGGTTCAAGTATAGTGTAACCAAACAAACTCACCAGATGAACGGAGGGGTCCAGTCCATGTTGAAGGTCCTGGCCACAAATGTTTCTGTTGTTATTGTTTTACTGTTGTGTGGCTATTGCTCACATGTATTAGACCTGAATTCTCTGCAGTCTGTGTGTCCCAATAGAGACCTATGTTGAGGTATTATGCTAGACTACGAGTCTAAAAGTCATGTTAAAACCTGCTCTGTTTGACTTGGCTGAAATAGACGAATGAGAAGGGGGGAAGAGAGAGAGGCCGAGAGTGAAAGATTCCGAGAGACAGGGTAGTGGTGGTGGTGGAGTTAAAAGACTACAATTGACCAGTTCTTAAAGGTAAAATCTTTTTTACGTTAATGTCGAAAAGTTTAACCTAGAAAAGACAGAATGCATATCTACCAGAGGTTGGAGGGGGGATGGGGCGCAGGGGAAAGGGGGGGTAGAGGGGGAGGAAGGGGCAGAAAAGGGGAGGGAGGAGAGAGAGAATGGGAGGAAAGTGTTGTGTGTTCAGTGCTCTTCCCGTAAATTGATAAGTTTGTTTTGTTTACACATAGGGACATACTCCTTGCTGGCCTGTGTCATGACGTTGCCCTCTTTGGGTTTTCTATGCACCATCCCCCTACCCATACCTCCCCCTACCCAGGCTCTGTGAGAGCGGTCGTAAATTCCTAAGAATTCCCGCCTCATGGCCACAGTATAAAGAGAGAGTGGGTTTCATAGAAAGAACCCAGGAATTCTTCCACCTCACAGGACTGGAGAACCGAACGACATTTATGTTCTGGAGAAGGTATAAAAGATCGGTGAAGAATCCAGCTACGAACTAGTCCGTTTGGTACAATTTTGTGAAGCTCATGAGAGACAATACGGCCACATTACCATGGCTCTGTTTATATAATAGCCTCAGTTGTGAGACTTACATCTAATGGTTGTATAAAAATAAATGAATAAGGATAAAGCAATTGGGAATATGTTGGGATGCTTGTAAGATGTTAATGTGAGAGAATTGTATTTCTGTTTAAAGTTTCACCAAGTCATCAGCACACTCCCATGACCAGACGGGACCTGGCGTCATGAGACAGCCTTTTCTATGTTCCGAATATAACCCCCACCCAGATTTTCTATCAGCAGACCGAGCTGACCTCCATTACGAGTTGACTGAAGGTTTGACCATGCATTCCTCGTTCTGAACTTTAACCATACCACGTGGATAAACTCTTAGACTATTGATACCGACAGAATAATAACAAGTCTTTGATATTAATTACTAGTCTGCAGCTAGGAATTCGGTATCATTGAACGCGAAGACCGACGAAACATCTGTCCTATAACGACATTAATGAATGTCACTTTGAAATATCCATTCTAACCGAGAGAGAGAGAAAGATAGAGAGAACGCGAGGACAAAACTCTCCAACAGAACGGACTTTTCAACAAAGATCCCGACGACACACTGAGCGTAAATATATATATTGATTGCAATTGTTCCCGAATGAGTGAACGTTCATGTGCAAACTCTTTTGTCTAACAAGCCGCCATGCCGGTTTAGCCCACTAGGGCACATTCTCCTATCATTTCCTTGCTACTGTTTGTTATGCATTTCTGTGAATTACTTAGTTAGTAAATAAATGATTTTAAGACAGTTGATGTATGGATGACTCATAGTGAAGACTGGGTTCTTGCAGATAACCAACAATTTACGACGTTTGGAATGAGACTGACGAGGTAACTAATACGTCATTAATCAGAAGACTCATAGATCAGATATTATGATATCTGAAAGTTATATTAGGAAAATTACAACTTTGTAATCTGAATATTTTCCTTGGTGCCCCGATCTCCTAGTTAATTACAGTTACACGATTAATCAGTTTAATCGCGTAATAATAATTACAGAGAGTTATTTGATAAACATATCTTCAGTTTAATGATGCCAAAGACACGACACCTGGGTATGTCAGTTCAGGTCAAATGATGCAGAGATGTACTGTAGTGCTGCTACACTGTTGACCTTTTCATGAAGAACACACTGTACATTCAACACTATCCACTATGGCATTCAGATGATGTACCTTTTTTAAACTACATCCCTGGTCATGTGTAGTTATGGGATATGACAGTCTACAGTATGTTAGATGAAACCCTGATGAAGGCAGCTTAGCTGTGGAAACGTTGGTATTTAGTGTAGTTATGGGATATGACAGCCTACAGTATGTTAGATAGATGAGACCCTGATGAAGGCAGCTTAGCTGTGGAAACGTTGGTATTTAGTGTAGTTATGGGATATGACAGCCTACAGTATGTTAGATAGATGAGACCCTGATGAAGGCAGCTTAGCTGTGGAAACGTTGGTATTTAGTGTAGTTATGGGATATGACAGCCTACAGTATGTTAGGTAGATGAGACCCTGATGAAGGCAGCTTAGCTGTGGAAACGTTGGTATTTAGTGCATTCGTTGCATCGGAGCCTCAGAAATGTGTCCAGCTTTTCTTTTCTAAACCTACAGTGTGTTGAAATCATAAATTAAATATTATTAATATATTGTGAGATTCATTTGAAAGTGTGCAAAATAAATCGTGATTTTATGTTTAATGACACGGAAAGACTGACGTTGAGAGAACAGATGTTATTGATTGCCACTACAACTCATATTAGTCTATCGTTCAGGGCAACAGCAGCTCTGCACGTTTGCTGATCCACCACAGGAAGCTGGACATATTGGAGCTTATTGGAGATTGTCACGACTCCTACACCAAACCCTAGAGAGAGAGAGAGAGAGAGAGAGAGAGCGAGAGAGCAAGAGAGAGATGAATTCTGAATGAAATGAACATCCGCTGAATGAAATGAACCTGTAAACCAGTGGTAGGTGGTCGGTATTTCATGCTCTTGCAACATCATCAGGATGTAAGTGTCGTGTATTGATGTGACATACTGAGATAGGACGTCACCACGTCAGTAAAGGAATGTGAGGGGTTACAGGGACAGTGATGGAGTAAAGACGTGTTGAAGTTTACCTCTGAGTCTAGTTGATTTAATTCAGTATAATATCTTAACTTAGTACGAGTTGTAAGTATAAGATTGAACAATGGTGACGAGGATAACGTCTGAAAACGATAGTTAAATCTGAAAAGTGAGTTAGTGTCGTCGAGATGGAAAACACTGTGCCAAAGTTTGACTACTACAGTGAGCCTGCTACGCTAGGTCCAGGTGGTTGATGGCGTTTGAGCTGTTCGCGGATGGTAAAGGGTTAATACTGTCTGGTGACATTGATGTGGTTACAAAACGGAGGAGAACTTTGCTTCTGCATCATGCTGGGACAGATGTGCAGGACATTTTCTTCACACTCGCAGACAGCGGTGAGACAGTTCAGCAATTTGTTACTCGTCTTAGACAAGCAGCTAAAGACTGTGACTTTGCTGGAGATAAGGACAATCAGATTAGTGATGCCATACAGCAAGTGTAGTACTGAATATGTGCGCCAAAAACTATTGGAGGAGGGCCCTGGGCCAACATTAGCGGGGTCACTTGAGCTAGCCGCACAATGTGAAAGAATAGAAGTGCAAATGGCCTCCATGCATGTGAGTACAGATGCTAACGATGAGACCGTGCATCATGTTTTCAAAAAGGAGAGGAAATATCACAAAAATGGGCTGAGACAGAATGCAGCAGGGAAAGACCAATCAGAGAAGGTGTGCTATCGTTGTGGACATGCAGATCATTTTGCAAAGGATCCTGCTTGTCCAGCACATGGGCAGACCTGCAAGAAATGTAATGGGAAGAACCATTTTGCTAACATGTGCAAGAGCAAAGGCTACTCAAAACAGACTGTGATATATGTTAATTCAGAGGAACAAAACAGAGACTATGCATTTGTGGCAAATGAGAACTGTAACTCAGACAGGATCACGTTCTCAGTGGGAGGGGTCAGTTTATTCATGTTAATTGACTCTGGGTCCGCGAGTAACATAGTAGATGAGAGCACATGGGAAATGTTTAAAGCCAAGAAAATAAGGTGCCGTTCATCACTGACTGATAAAAAGCTATATGCATACTCATCTAGCGAGCCATTACCAGTAAAAGGGGTTTTCACATGCCAAGTAAAGACAGGCAAGCACAGCACATAGGCGGAGTTGTACTGTGATATGTGGACACAGAGTTCCGTTGCTAGGAAAAGAGACTGCCATTTAATTGCGTGTGCTAAAAGTGGGTGTTGACAGAGCAGCAGCGACAGATGTAAAAACTCAGATTAAACAGCAATACCCCAGGTTGTTTGAAGGGTTGGGTAAGCTAAACACAAAACAGATCAGCCTACATGTTGATGAAAACATGACACCAGTAGCACAGGCCCTTAGGAGTGTACCATTCCACCTGAGAGAAGCTGTGGAGAAACAGATAGAGGAACTACAAAACATGGACTTAATAGAGAGTGGATGGTGCCACACCATGGGTGAATCCGGTGGTTGTAGTGCCAAAACCGGACGGCGACATAAGACTGTCTAGACATGAAACAAGCGAACACACCAATCATACGTGGCAGGTACCCAATCCCCACAGTAGATTAACTTTTGAAAGGAATGAATGGGTCTGTGATGTTCAGTAAACTGGATCTTAAATGGGGCTATCATCAATTGGAACTAACACCGGAGTCGAGAGGCATAACGACATTTGCAGTGCATAATGGGATATACAGATATAAAATACTCATATTTGGAGTTTCATTGGTGAGCGAGCAGTATCAACATTAAATCGCAACAGCACTGGCAGGCATCGATGGGGTGGAAAACATATCGGATGACATCATCGTCCACGCCTCAGACAAGGAGACCCATGACCAGCGGCTACATGCTGTCCTCAATAGGCTGGAGAACTGTGGGCTGATTCTCAACTCAGAGAAATGTCAGTTCAACATGAACAAATTGGTGTTTATTGGCATGTTACTCTCACAGAAAGGCATAGGACCCACAGCTGAAAGAGTGAGAGCCGTGGTGGAGGCCAGGGAGCCTGAGACAGCATCAGAGGTTCCTAGCTTTCTAGGTTTATGGGTTACAGCAGTAGGTTCATCCCCCAGTTCTTTACACTCTCAGAGCCTCTGCAGAAGTCGACCAAGAAGGAAACAACATTCCACAGAGGACCGGAACCGAAGAAGGCATTTCAGACATTAAAAGAGAAACTGGCTGAAGCCGTGACACTCGCGTACTTCACTAAGACGTGCCCACAAAAGTAATAGCAGATACAGGACCAGTGGGCCGAGGAGCTGTGCTTGTGTAAAAACAACAAGGAGAAATGGTTCCAGTCTGTTAAATGAGCAGGAGTCTATCAGAGTGTGAATGTAGATATTCACAAACTGAGCGTGAGGCCCTTGCATTGGTTTGGGCTTGTGAAAGGCTTCACCCGTATGTATACGGCAGGGAATTTGATCTAGTGACTGATCATAAGGCGTTAGAGTGTGGATTCCAAAAGGCTTAAAATATAAGATCACGTGTCCTTTACCTTAACACCAAAATATGGATCCTGAAAGTGAATTTTATGCATTTTTAACACTTTGTCAGTGGATGTAGGCATATTTGCCATGTCCCCAGGTGTTAATTATCAACTTCCACAAGAAATATAAGCCATAAAATAATACCTCTTCATTTTAGTCCTAGTTTGTCTCTTTCATCAATACAGGTTTTTTTTCATGGTTATTTTATTTAAGTTTTCCCGTGTCCCTGATATCACTTTCCACCCTGTTTGTTGTAATTTTCCATTTAAGAAAACATCCCCTTCCTACAATGACACCATATTCAGGAAGTGTCAATTTCTTTGGTAGGAAAACAATGGTGCAAAGCTAAAAAAAAACATACACTCAGTTGTATCTATTTATCCATGTTTCTTGTTAGTCTGTATGTCCCACTTAAATGTCCACCCTGATTAAATTATATAGAAAAAAATATAATGATCAAAAATGTTAATATGTTTGATAGGGAAGTTAAAATCAAGTTCAAGTCTCCACCATTATGCTAGCTCAATCTTTCTCACTCACAGAGCTATGGCTCATGTTAGCACAACATTTCTGTCCTGTTAGATTCCCCCCTGTTAGGATTGTGCACCTAACAAATTGGAAAATGCACCCCAAAATGTTGTGTCCCTGAGCTTGATCAATATGTTTTTCTGAAAGTCAAACATGTTCTTTTTCTGATAGAATACAAAAAAATACAAAAATATTTTTACATTTCTAAAACTTTTGAGCTCCAAATGGCACAGCAGTGTAGGAATGACCCAGCAGGTTAAACCTGGAGCCAGTGTAGGAATGACCCAGCAGGTTAAACCTGGAGCCAATGTAGGAATGACCCAGCAGGTTAAACCTGGAGCCAGTGTAGGAATGACCCAGCAGGTTAAACCTGGAGCCAATGTAGGAATGACCCAGCAGGTTAAACCTGGAGCCAGTGTAGGAATGACCCAGCAGGTTAAATCTGGAGCCAGTGTAGGAATGACCCAGCAGGTTAAACCTGGAGCCAGTGTAGGAATGACCCAGCAGGTTAAACATGGAGCCAGTGTAGGAATGACCCAGCAGGTTAAACCTGGAGCCAGTGTAGGAATGACCCAGCAGGTTAAACCTGGAGCCAGTGTAGGAATGACCCAGCAGGTTAAACCTGGAGCCAGTGTAGGTATGACCCAGCAGGTTAACCTAGAGCCAGTGTAGGAATGACCCAGCAGGTTAAACCTGGAGCCAGTGTAGGAATGACCCAGCAGGTTAAACCTGGAGCCAGTGTAGGAATGACCCAGCAGGTTAAACCTGGAGCCAATGTAGGAATGACCCAGCAGGTTAAACCTGGAGCCAGTGTAGGAAAATGACCCAGCAGGTTAAACCTGGAGCCAATGTAGGAATGACCCAGCAGGTTAAACCTGGTGCCAGTGTAGGAATGACCCAGCAGGTTAAATCTGGAGCCAGTGTAGGAATGACCCAGCAGGTTAAACCTGGAGCCAGTGTAGGAATGACCCAGCAGGTTAAACATGGAGCCAGTGTAGGAATGACCCAGCAGGTTAAACCTGGAGCCAGTGTAGGAATGACCCAGCAGGTTAAACCTGGAGCCAGTGTAGGAATGACCCAGCAGGTTAAACCTGGAGCCAGTGTAGGTATGACCCAGCAGGTTAAACCTGGAGCCAGTGTAGGTATGACCCAGCAGGAACCTGTTGGGGCTCGGGGGCAGTATTGAGACATTTTGAAAAAAATATGTGCCCATTTTTAACTGCCTCCTACACCAACTCAGAAGCTAGGATATGCATATTATTAACACATTCGGATAGAAAACACTCTGAATTTTCTAAAACAGTTTGAATGGTGTCTGTAAGTATAACAAAACTCATATTGCAGGCAAAAACCTGTGAAAAATAGATCCAAAAAAATGTGAATGTTGTGACTGTACTATTTAGTGTCATTGTTTTATAGATACCATAGTGAGAAAGGATTCATTTCGCAACACCTACGGCTTCCACTAGATGTCAACGATCTTTATAAAGTTGTTTGAAGCGTCTATGATAAACAGAAAGCAAATTAGAATCCAAGGAAGTTGACATATCATCACTTCATTTTTTTGCGCCTGCGCATAAATCTGAGAAACGTGAGTTTGTCATCATTTTTTATCTAGACATAGGATAGGTTGTGTGAAAATATTACTGATGTTTAACGTTAAAAATGGACCAAAAGATTAATGCTAAACAACATTTGACATGTTTGAACTAACATAAATAGATTATTTACTAGGTTTTTTTAGCTTTTCGGCGTGATTTTACCAGCCCCCCCACCACGTTTTGTGGGAGCATAATGAACGCTAAGTACTTGGTGTTATTTGGACATAAATTATTAACTTTGTCAAAAGAAACCACATTTGTTCCGGACCTGGAATGCCTTCCGGACCTGGGATCCTGCCTTCTGATGGAGATAATCAAAGGTAAGGGGGTATTTACAATGTTATTATCGATTTTAGATGATGCTAACTGTATAGCATAGCCTGTTGTTCTTAGCATAGCACCCCGTTTATTGCAAAATGTGATTTCCCAGTAAAGTTATTTTGAGATCTGGCCATTCGGTAGCAATTACGAGATGATAATATATTATTCTTTGAATGACAATATTATAATTTACCAATGTTTTCGAATAGTAATTTTGTTATGTTCACCGGAAGCATTTCAGAGAAGAAAAAAATCTGAATTTCACGCTACTGTAAAATGCTGTTTTTGGATATAAATATGAACTTGATGGAACAAAAAATGTATGTATTGTATAACATAATGTCCTATGAGTGTCATCTGATGGAGAATGACAAAAGTTAGTGCATAATTCAAGCTGGTTTCTGCTTTTGGTGACGCCTGACCTTGAATTGAAAATGGATGTTTGTACTTTTGTGGCTATGTACTGTCCTAACATAATCTAACTTTATGCTTTTGCCGTAAAGCCTCTTTGAAAATCGAACAATGTGGTTAGATTAAGGAGATGTTTATCATTTAAATTGTGTAAAATAGTTGATTGTTTGAGAAATTGAAATTATTAGATTTTTGATGTTTTGAATTTCCAGCCTTGTTAGCAATCCCGGCTCGGGGTTCATTGCTAACCTGTAGCCCCAACAGGTTAAACCTGGAGCCAGTGTAGGAATGACCCAGTAGGTTAACCTAGAGCCAGTGTAGGAATGACCCAGCAGGTTAAACCTGGAGCCAGTGTAGGAATGACCCAGCAGGTTAAACCTGGAGCCAGTGTAGGAATGACCCAGCAGGTTAAACCTGGAGCCAGTGTAGGAATGACCCAGCAGGTTAAACCTGGAGCCAGTGTAGGAATGACCCAGCAGGTTAAACATGGAGCCAGTGTAGGAATGACCCAGCAGGTTAAACATGGAGCCAGTGTAGGAATGACCCAGCAGGTTAAACCTGGAGCCAGTGTAGGAATGACCCAGCAGGTTAAACCTGGAGCCAGTGTAGGAATGACCCAGCAGCTTAAACCTGGAGCCAGTGTAGGAATGACCCAGCAGGTTAAACCTGGAGCCAATGTAGGAATGACCCAGCAGGTTAAACCTGGAGCCAGTGTAGGAATGACCCAGCAGGTTAAACCTGGAGCCAGTGTAGGAATGACCCAGCAGGTTAAACCTGGAGCCAGTGTAGGTATGACCCAGCAGGTTAAACCTGGAGCCAGTGTAGGAATGACCCAGCAGGTTAAACCTGGAGCCAGTGTAGGAATGACCCAGTAGGTTAACCTAGAGCCAGTGTAGGAATGACCCAGCAGGTTAAACCTGGAGCCAGTGTAGGAATGACCCAGCAGGTTAAACCTGGAGCCAGTGTAGGAATGACCCAGCAGGTTAAACCTGGAGCCAGTGTAGGAATGACCCAGCAGGTTAAACCTGGAGCCAGTGTAGGAATGACCCAGCAGGTTAAACCTGGAGCCTGGGGTACATTTCACAATGACTGGACTATTGTCATTGTATGAGCGTTACCTTAATGTCTTCCTTGGTCAGTTCAGAGGTGACCAGCTGCAGTCATGACCCACGGGTCTCTGATCACTGCGGCCACTCATTACTCTCTCTTTGACTCTGAACTGAGAATACCAGGGAATACCATGTTCGCTTTAGGAGCAACATCCCCACCCAGAACCCTCTGCTAACTTTCCAGGGACACCGCTGGATGACCGCACACTAGGAGAGGAGAAAAATAGGGTTTCTTTCAACTGTGTTATATTTAAGCAATAAGGCCCAAGGGGGGTGTGGTATATGGCCAATATACAATGGCTAAGAGCTGTTCTTTTGCAAGAAGCAACACAGACTGCCTGGATTCAGCCCTTAGACGTGGTGTATTTGGTCTTTACTACGATAGCCCATAGAAATACATTCAGGAAAATAGACAGTCAAAAAATGTATCGTATGGAATGCGGTTTTGAAGTGTCTGTCCTATATCTAGGAGATATAAGAAACCACAGGAAATATATACACTGCTCAAAAAAATAAAGGGAACACTAAAATAACACATCCTAGATCTGAATGAATGAAATCATCTTATTAAATACTTTTTTCTTTACATAGTTGAACGTGCTGACAACAAAATCACACAAACATAATCAATGGAAATCCAATGTATCAACCCATGGAGGTCTGGATTTGGAGTCACACTCAAAATTAAAGTGGAAAACCACACTATAGGCTGATACAACTTTGATGTAATGTCCTTAAAACAAGTCAAAATGAGGCTCAGTAGTGTGCCTGGGCATGCTCCTGATGAGGTGGCTTCTCGCCTGAGGGATCTCCTCCCAGACCTGGACTAAAGCATCCGCCAACTCCTGGACAGTCTGTGGTGCAACGTGGCGTTGGTGGATGGAGCGAGACATGATGTCCCAGATGTGCTCAATTGGATTCATGTCTGGGGAACGGGCATTAGCCAGTCCATAGCATCAATGCCTTGCTCTAATGGCAGTCAGGCTATCTCTGGCGAGCACATGGAGGGCTGTGCGGCCCCCCAAAGAAATGCCACCCCACACCATGACTGACCATGACTGACCCACCGCCAAACCGGTCATGCTGGAGGATGTTGCAGGCAGCAGAACGTTCTCCACGGCGTCTCCAGACTCTGTCACGTCTGTCACATGTGCTCAGTGTGAACCTGCTTTCATCTGTGAAGAGCACAGGGCGCCAGTGGCGAATTTGCCAATCTTGGTGTTCTCTGGCAAATGCCAAACGTCCTGCACGGTGTTGGGCTGTAAGCACAACTCCCACCTGTGGACGTCGGGCCCTCATACCACCCTCATGGAGTCTGTTTCTGACCGTTTGAGCAGACACATGCACATTTGTGGCCTGCTGGAGGTCATTTTGCAGGGCTCTGGCAGTGCTCCTCCTGCTCCTCCTTGCACAAAGGCGGAGGTAGCGGTCCTGCTGCTGGGTTGTTGCCCTCCTACGGCCTCCTCCACGTCTCCTGGTGTACTGGCCTGTCTCCTGGTAGCGCCTCCATGCTCTGGACACTACGCTGACAGACACAGCAAACCTTCTTGCCACAGCTCGCATTGATGTGCCATCCTGGATGAGCTGCACTACCTGAGCCACTTGTGTGGGTTGTAGACTCTGTCTCATGCTACCACTAGAGTGAAAGCACCGCCAGCATTCAAAAGTGACCAAAACATCAGCCAGGAAGCATAGGAACTGAGAAGTGGTCTGTGGTCACCACCTGCAGAACCACTCCTTTATTGGGGGTGTCTTGCTAATTGCCTATAATTTCCACCTGTTGTCTATTCCATTTGCACAACAGCATGTGAAATTTATTGTCAATCAGTGTTGCTTCCGAAGTGGACAGTTTGATTACATTGTGTTGTGTAAGTGTTCCCTTTATTTTTTTGAGCAGTGTATAATGCTGATTGACTGAAAGCCGTGGCATAAGAGACCATATACCACGGGTGTGACAAAACATGTATTTTTACTATTCTAATTACGTTTGTAACCAGTTTAAAATAGCAATAATATGTATTTTTTTTACACATATTTAACCCCCTTTTTTGTCGGCACAAATCTACTTCCATACTTCAATTCATTTTTAAAACTGGTACTGGGCTACCTTCAGACGAGTCCCGTGACACTTGTGAGGGAGAAAAACAGAGAACCTCATCGTGTTCCTGAGACTCTCCCATTTCTATGGTTGGGTCATATTAGTTTGTAGCCCAAACGGTTTGGACGCTACAGACAGAAGTTGGCACATTGGCAGTACCGACTTCAGACGAGTCCCGTGGTGCTTGTGGGGGTCGTAGACCAAGCGGAGACCACCATCGTGTTCATGAGAATGTAAGCCAAACCGTTCGGATGCTACAGACGTTTATGGGGGAGATACATTTTTGGTCTCCTTGTCTGACAAACAGCGCGGTAGCTCTGACACTTTCCACCTCAGATATGGAAGGCTGTTTGTCCTGGGCAGATGTGATGGATTGAGACACAGCCCATAGAAATGAACTGATATCTCTAGTTTAAACAGACAGTTTTTGATGGGGTGCATCAATCGACTCTTAAGGATTATGAAGGAATGTTGTTAAAATTACAGCACTCAAAAGGCACCCAACTGGTGGAACGACCCTCCTATTAACATTCTTCCACACAGTATTGGTAGTTTACAAGACAGTAGCAATAGTTTGCTTAGAATTCACTACTTTCCTGCACCATTCCTGATCTTTAATGAAAGTCTCACCGTTAGCCTTTTCAGGAAGAGTGTATTACGGATCATTGCAGTGGTACTGAATGAAGATTTAGGCCTACATGTGCACACTACCATGGAATGAGAAAAGCGATTTATGATATAATGCTTATTACCCGGTCCTATTTAGAAATATTGTTGTTGGTTTAAAACTCAGATTGATTGTTTTCGTTTAATTGGATTAAAAACCAAACTTATTAGAAATATAAACCGGATAACTGGATAACATAGGCTACATGGCTCAATGCAATTTCGTCTGCAATTTCTGGAGAAATAGAAATATGATATGTAAGATGGTTCCATGACGTTTATAAAATGTTACATTTGCAAGCACTATAAAGGAGTGGACATTTCCCCTTTCCCTTTGTATTGGATCTTCATCCAGCTCCGGTGAGAAGTTTGGATGTGCGTAAAACCCTCATAGTCTCAGTTGTCTTGCCTGTATTAGACACCCACGGGGAGGAATTATGGTGCCTGTAACTATATTTAGACATATCCTTTTAAAACAAGTTGTTGTTTCGTTTTTATTAGAATTTGATTAGAATTATATACTGTCTTTTTAGGCCTTATCAAATAGCCTAGTGAATTTAATCTTGCTTTTTGACTGTCTGGAATGTCAATGTGCAGACTCCAGTTTACAGTAGGCATAGCCCCTATATCAGTGTGAATACTATAGCCTATGCTTAACAACGTATTTCCATATTGAAGAAATGCAACTAGAACAATGTGGACTGCAGTGAGGGGCCAAGCCTCAACACACCCACAACTTCTTGATTCATCAAAACCCAGCCAGTTCGTGCCACCGCTAGCAACTGCAACCATAATTGTGGTTGTGGAAATAGCCAAAATATTTCTGACACACCCCTGAACCTATAGTGCTACCACCAGCACTTAATTTACGTTGCCAAGCCCGGCTCTAGCCTTTTGGGGGCCCTAAGCGAGATTTGGAGGCCCAAGCGGGCAACATGTTTTAAAGTTTTTTCCCTGCAATTCTACACATTTTGCCATGACTTATACCATGTTAATGATATCTGAGTGAGAGTGACTAACAAAATCAATGGGTGCCCCTTGGAGGTCAAGGCCCCTTGGCACGTGCCCTGTGTGCCCGGTCAGTAATTGGCCATGATAACTACAAGTTTAGATAATGGGCTAGACTAATTTACCATTCAAATTTTTTAAATCTGTCATGGCTTATTGAGTGAGTGTCAGTGACTGACAAAACTAGAGGAAAACTGCTGATGCACAACCAAATTCGAACTTGCACCTTGTTTATTCTACTATTTTAACTCTCAAAGGTAACTTGAGACCCCAACTGAGTTCCACTTGGGTTTGTTAAAATAGAGCCCCATGTCTGAGAGTCAAGGGTGTCTAAAGCAATTCACCTGTGCTGAAGAGTTTGATCTCCTCTTTGTCTGAGTTCTACTGTATGATATGAGCATGTGTGGTCTACATGTGGAGTAATGGTCTGATGTTCCCTTTGCTTTCGCCTCCTCAATGGTGTTGCTGCACTTCTCCTGGTCCACTAGGGAGAGTCGAACATATCTGAGCTCATCTGAATAACTGCCACTAGAATTACTGAACCCCAAAACCCAGCTGGGATAGAAACCGAGAAGGAAAGAGTGAGAGAAAGTCCTTCCATAACAAGACATACAGACACATTCTGTCAAATATTGTCTGAAGATCCTTCTTACAGGACATTGTGGGGCTCAGTTGGTAGAGCATGGTGCTTACAATACCAAGGATAGTGGGTTCGATTCCATCTTGGGCCACCCATATGAACAATTTATGCACGCATGACTGTAAGTCACTTTGGATAAAAGCATCTGCTAAATTCGATATACTGTATTATGTTATTCTTAACCAACTCGTCCAATGGATTATTCAGCACCCTTTGCAGGCAGACACACTCGCATGATGGAACTACTGAATGTGAGTGGGTGCGTGGTGATGATGAAATAGGCAATTTCAAAATGAGGGGAACGGAGGAGGTGGTTGCCTCCTGCATATACTCTGCCTCTTAATAAGAGACAGGAAAACAACAGGATTGCATCTTCTTACTGTAACTAGTAGGAATCTAGGATTTTCTGTTAATCAGACAAGGTCTTCTGAAAGGGATACATGAAGTGAAGTCAATATGGTGCTAAGCTCTTTAGCTCCTCCCCTCCTCTTTTCCTCTTCTGTTACCATGACACCCTTTCTTCTCCCTCTTTTCCAGACAGCGAATTATACCTTCAGGGGGTCTCAATTCTTTTCACAGGACCCGCACATGTTTTTTAATGGGCCTAATAGTAATTTAACACAATTGTTTTTATTACCTATTAATTTGGCATGAACACAACCAGTCATGATGTTTTCATCTTATTGTCAAAAGACAAATCACTTCAAAAAGTAGACTACCTGTGCACTACCTACCTGTGCATGTTCGTACACTCCAAAATAACTCCAGGATAGTAACAGTGCAATTAGATGAATGGACAAATCGAGAAAAAAATAAATATTGGTTGAGTACATATATTTTACAGATAGTATCACAGGTGTAGCGAAATGCGTATGTTCCTAGCTCCAACAGGGAAGCAATACCTAACAATACAAAACAATACACCCAAATCCCCCTCACCCCCCAAAAATTATTAAGAAATATAGAAATATTATAAGGAGCATTGTCAGACTCTGGTATGATGGTGTGTGTAGACATTGTGGACAGTATATTCATAGAGAAGGTGTATACAGCAGTAGTTATATACAGTTGAAGTCGGAAGTCAACATACACTTATGTTGGAGTCATTAAAACTCGTTTTTCAACCACTCCACAAATTTCTTGTGAACAAACTATAGTTTTGGCAAGTCAGTTAGGACATCTACTTTGTGCATGACACAAGTAATTTTTCCAACAATTATTTACAGACAGATTATTTCACTTATAATTCACTGTATCACAATTCCTGTGGGTCAGAAGTTAACAAGCTTTAAACAGCTTGGAAAATTCCAAAAAATTATGTCATGGCTTTAGAAGCTTCTGATAGGCTAATTGACATAATTTGAGTCAATTGGAGGTGTACCTGTGGATGTATTTCAAGGCCTACCTTCAAACTCAGTGCCTATTTGCTTGACATCATGGGAAAATCAAAAGAAATCAGCCAAGACCTCAGAAAGAAAACCTCCACAAGTCTGGTTCATCCTTGGCAGCAATTTCCAAATGCCTGAAGGTACCACATTCATCTGTACAAACAATAGTATGCAAGTATAAACACCATGGGACCAAGCAGCCGTCATACCGCTCAGGAAGCAGATGCGTTCTGAATCCTAGAGATGAACGTACTTTGGTGCGAAAAGTGCAAATCAATCCCAGAGCAACGGCAAAGGACCTTGTGAAGATGCTGGAGGAAACAGGTACAAAAGTACAGTGAGGGAAAAAAGTATTTGATCCCCTGCTGATTTTGTACGTTTGCCCACTGACAAAGAAATGATCTGTCTATAATTGTAACGGTAGGTTTATTTGAACAGTGAGAGACAGAATAACAACCAAAAAATCCAGAAAAACGCATGTAAAAAAAATTTATAAATTGATTTGCATTTTTATGAGATAAATAAGTATTTGACGCCTCTGCAAAACATGACTTAGTACTTGGTGGCAAAACCCTTGTTGGCAATCACAGAGGTTAGACGTTTCAATTGTATTATATTTTATGCATTTTAGAGTAAGGCTGTAATGTAACATAATTTTGAAAAAGTCAAGGGGTCTAAATACTTTCCGAATGCACTGTATGTCATGGAAAGAGCAGGTGTTCCTAATGTTTTGTACACTCAGTGTATTCAAATGAGCTATACAGTTGATAATAACAATTATGTAATGTTAAAAAAACAGACTTAAAATGTATGCTCCAGTTACAGAAAACCCTTAATTAAATAAAAAACATATCTAATGTTTATTTTTTATATTTGCTGCTATCCTCGACAAACTCAAACATTTCTTGCATCATTTTTCAGCCATAATTTCAATTCTCCTCCATGGTCTTCTTGATCCAGTCTACGTAGTTCGCTACGCGGGTGTAGACCCCATATTGGCCTGGCTCTCCACAGTCAATTCCCCAGCTGGCGATCCCTGCTGCCCAGAAAACTCCCCCATACTTCAGGACATATGGCCCTCCACCATCCCCTGCACAGGTGTCCTTTCCACCCTCTGGTAACCCGGCACAGAACATGCCGTCTGTCAAATCAGGTGCTTCTCTCTTCTTCTTCCTCGCCTCATCAATAGAGCTTCTGCACTTCACCTGGTCCACCAGGGGAATCCGGACATATCTGAGGTTACTGGGAATTTCATCATCATCTTTGAGGCCAAACCCTGAAACCCAGCTGAGAGAGGGAGGGAGAGAGAGATCGAGAGAGAAAGAGAGAGAAGCCCCGTTTATACCTGGTGCTAACATGGGTCCTTTGTCCTGACCTTGTCTACATTCAGATTGTGCCCACATTTCCAGAGGCTGCTGAGGGGAGGACGGCTCATAATAATGGCTGGAACATAGCGAAGGGAATGGCATCAAACACATGGAAACCATGTGTTTGATGTTGTTGATACCTTTCCACTGATTCCGCTCCAGCCATTACCACGTGCCCGTCCTCCCCAATTCAATTCAAATCAAATCAAAATCACATTTTATTTGTCACATGCCCTGAATACAAAAGGTGTAGACCTTACAGTGAAATGCTTACTTACAAGCCCTTAAACAACAATGCAGATTTAAGAAAAATACACCCCCAAAAATAATAATAAATGTAACAAATAATTAAAGAGCAGCAGTAAAATAACAATAGCGAGGCTATATACAGGGGGTACCGGTACAGAGTTAATGTGCGGGGGCACTGGTTAGTCGAGGTAATTGAGGTAATATGTACATGTACACTACCGTTCAAAAGTTTGGGGTCACTTAGAAATGTCCTTGTTTTTGAAAGGAAGGCACATTTTCTGTCCATTAAAATAACATAAAATTGATCAGAAATACAGTGTAGACATTGTTAATGTTGTAAATGACTATTGTAGCTGGAAACGGCAGATTCTTTATGGAATATCTACATAGGCGTACAGAGGCCCATTATCAGCAACCATCACTCCTTTGTTCCAATGGCACGTTATGTTAGCTAATCCAAGTTTATCATTTTAAAAGGCTAATTGATCATTAGAAAACCCTTTTGCAATTATGTTAGCACAGCTGAAAACGGTTGTGCTGATTAAGAAAGCAATACAACTGGACTTCTTCAGACTAGTTGAGTATCTGGAGCATCAGCATTTGTGGGTACGATAACAGGCTCAAAATGACCAGAAACAAATAACTTTCTTCTGAAACTTGTCAGTCTATTCTTGTTCTGAGAAATGAAGGCAATTCCATGCGAGAAATTGCCAAGAAACTGAAGATCTCGTACAACGCTGTGTACTACTCCCTTTACGGGGAGCAGGCACAGGACGTACCTGACTGAGGACACGCACTTCAGGAAGAGTGCGAGGAGGAGGCACAGGATGTACTGGACCGTGGAGGCGCACTGGAGGTCTGGAGCGTAGAGCTGGCACAATCCGTCCTGGCTGAATGCTCCCTTTAGCCCGGCACGTGCGGGGCGCTGGCACAGGACGCACTGGGGTGTGGAGACGCACTGGAGATACGGTGCGCATCACTGCATAACACGGTGCCTGTCTGGTCACGCGCTCCTTAAAGAGAGTGCGTGGAGGAGACACAGGACGTACCGGACTGGGGAGGCGCACTGAAGGCCAGATGCGTGAAACTGGTGCATATGAAACCGGACTGGTGTCACGCTCCTCAGCACGCCCGCTCTGCAGCGCTCTCAATGCCAACACCTCTCCGGAATTTTGCGTCGAGTTCCTCACTCGTCTCCCTGACTGGCTCTGGTTCACCCCTCGGCTCTCCACGGTAAGCATGAGGAGTTGGCTCAGGTCCCAAACCTGACTCCACCAAACTCCCCGTTTTTTTTGGAGCTGCCTCTCGGGCTTCCGTTGTTAGTATAGTTCCTCGTATCGTCGCCGTTCTGCTCTCGCAGCCTCTATCTCCTCCTTCGGACGGCGATACTCCCCTTCCTGCCTCCAGGGTCCTTTCCCGTCCAGTATTTCCTCCCAGGTCCATTCCTCTTGACCACGCTGCTTGGTCCTCTGGTGGTGGGAGATTCTGTCACGACTGTGTGTAGGAACGGACCAAAGCGCATCGTGGGTATCGTTCCACATATTTACATTTTAATGTGAAACTATGCAAGACATACAATAAATCATAAACAAAACAACAAACCGTAACGAAGAGGTGCTACATGCACTAACTCAAAAATAATCTCCCACAAACACAGGTGGGAAAAACAACTCCTTAAATATGATCCCCAATTAGAGACAACGATGACCAGCTGCCTCTAATTGGGAATCATACCAAAACCCCAACATAGAAAAAGGAACTAGAACATAACATAGAAAAATAAACTAGATAAACCCCCTAGTCACGTCCTGACCATCTCTACCATAGAAAATAAGACCACTCTATGGTCAGGACGTGACAGGCCTAGACTTGGCGCTCCGGTACCGCTTGCCGTTCGGTAGCAGAGATTACATTCTATGACTAGGGTGGCAGGGGTCTTTGACAATTTTTAGGGCCTTCATCTGACACCGCCTGGTATAGAGGTCCTGGATGGCAGGAAGCTTGGCACCAGTGATGTACTGGGCTGTACGCACTACCCTCTGTAGTGCCTTGCAGTCGGAGGCTGAGCAGCTGCCATACCAGGCAGTGATGCAACCCGTCCGGATGCTCTCGATGGTGCAGCTGTAAAACCATTTGAGGATCTGTGGACCCATGCCAAATCTTTTCAGTCTCCTGAGGGGGAATAGGTTTTATCGTGCCCTCTTCACTACTGTCTTGGTGTGCTTGGACCATGTTAGTTTGTTGGGGATATGGACACCAAGGATCTTGAAGCTCTCAACCTGCTCCACTACAGCCCCGTCGATGAGAATGGGGGTGTGCTTGGCCCTCCTTTTCCTGTAGTCCACAATCATCTTGTTTGTCTTGATCACGTTGAGGGAGAGGTTGTTATCCTGGCACCACACGGCCAGGGCTCTGACCTACTCCTTATAGGCTGTCTCGTCGTTCTCTGTGATCAGGCCTACCACTGTTGTGTCATCGGCAAACTTAATGATGGTGTTGGAGTCGTGCCTGGCCATGCAGTCATGAGTGACCTGGGAGCACAGGAGGGGACTGAGCACGCACCCCTGAGGGGCCCCGGTGTTGAGGATCAGCGTGGCGGATGTGTTGTTACCTACCCTTATCACCTGGGGGCGGCCCATCAGAAAGTCCAGGATCCAGTTGCAGAGGGAGGTGTTTAGGCTCAGGGCCCTTAGCTTATTGATGAGCTTTGAGGGCAATTAAGGTGCCGCCAACCTCCTGTGCTACACATGCTATTTAAATGTGTCTGTTATCCATCCACTGTGTCTACATTGTGACCAAATTCCTGGTCCCTTCATTTATTCAAATTATTAAACAGATATTCTTCCAAAATAATATTTATTTATTCTAAGACACATTGTGATGTAATTGGTCAATATCTGTCACTGATTTTAGAAGGCGGAATAATGATGATGATTTAAATGATTTCTCTGTCCAGATCTGTCTACAAATGTAAGATATCCAGACACAATGTATGTCTGACTTCCTCCGGAAGTGGGCAGGATGATCTGATCACAATCAGATCACAATGTGTCTTTTGATTGTCTACACCTGTGTAATATTTTGGGCACAATCAGAATGTGGACAAGATCAGGACAAAGGATGCAAGTTAGAACCAAGTATAACAAGGTTAGAGAGAGAGAAATGACAAATGCAGTATCATAGCTTCCATTTCCATTGCATTGTCACAACGTCCACAGAAGGTAGCGCCACTCCCTGGTCGAGCGGCGCTCGGCGGTCGTCGTCGCCGGCTTACTAGCTGCCACCGATCCATGTTTCATGTGTCTGTTGGTTATGTCTGTTTAGTACGCACCTGTTCCTTGTTTGTAATTAGTGGGAGAGTATTTAGTTTGTCTGTTTCTTGTTTGGGATTTGTGCGGGATTGTTCTGTGTTACGTTGAGGTTAAGGGCTGGATGATTTTTCCTATGTGTTTTATTTACACAACATTTTTGATAGGCTATAGGGTTGCCGGGCTGCACCCCGTGTATTTTTTGAGCTTGGAGCTGTTCTCCCTCTTGGTTGTGGTTTGCACCCTGCCTAGTCGTTGTATTCACTCTGGACATTATTAAATATATATTCTACGGACATTTCGTCTCCTGCGCCTGACTCACCCATTTTCTGCTCCTTGAGATACGTGACATGCATTGAGGTAGTTTTAGGATTTAAAAAAAAATACAATGGAAACAGAAATAGAGAATGCCCAATAACTATACTGTCAAAGATCAAACATTTACTGCACAGGAGAGTCAACTCTTACCCAACTCTTCCAGTGGAGTATTCAGCACCCTTTTCAGGCAGACACACTCGCATGATGGAACTACTAAATGTGAGTGGGTGTTGGAGCTTGATCAAGGCAATGTCGTGGTTGAAGGATAAACCGTCTGTGTTGTTGTACCCAGGGTGAGGATGGAGAGAGGCCACTTCAAGAGGTGGAGACTGAAGGAGGTTTTCCACATTGTTGTCGCCAACGTATGCCTGTTATGAAGTGAAGGAAAATGTGTGTGAATTTCAGTCAGTTACTGCATTTAACTGCTGGGTGGAAATAGTAGTTTCTTCAACTATGAGCACCCAGAAGCATGTTTATTGTCTCTCCACTCCTTCCTCAATCTTTGTCATCTCAGATGAAGGGCCAGGAGTTTTTCTATGATTAACCTATAATTCTCAACCAGAGTTAATCAGAAAAAACACCTGGCCCTAGTCATTATGTAAACACTGCCATAATCATTATTGCACTACCATAACTTCACTCTTCTTGATGACTTGGTTGTTATGTTGATGCACCAGGCCATGAGCAGCAGTCAGGATCCACCTGTCCCCAATGACCATCCCTCCTGATCGCCCTCCTTCCACACTGAGAAGCATCTGCCAGGGGAATGTTCCTTTTGGAGCTACCTCTCCTCCCAGAATCCTCTGGTGTATTTCTATGGACACCATGGGTCTTCCACAGACTGGTGGATCAGGAAAAGAACAAAATGTCACTTCTCCTCTCAGCAGTAGTTCCTATTCCACATTGGGTCCATTATTACCGTAGAAAAGCATACAGCCAAAGCACTTTAAAAAAAAAAGTTTTATTTCACCTTTATTTAACCAGGTAGGCCAGTTGAGAACAAGTTCTCATTTACAACTGCGACCTGGCCAAGATAAAGCAAAGCAGTGCGACACAAACAACAACACAGAGTTACACATGGAATAAACAGGCGTGCAGTCAATAACACAATAGAAAAAAAGTCTATGTACAGTGTGTGCAAATGGCGTGAGGAGGAAGGCAATAAATAGGCCATAGGAGCGAAGTAATTACAATTTAGCAGATTAACACTGGAGTGATAAATGAGCAGATGATGATGTGCAAATAGAGATACTGGTGTGCAAAAGAGCAGAAAAGTAAATAAAAACAATATGGGGATGAGGTAGGTAGATTGGGTGGGCTATTTACAGATGGACTATGTATAGCTGCAGCGATCGGTTAGCTGCTCAGATAGCTGATGTTTAAAGTTAGTGAGGGAAATATAAGTTTCCTGATTCAGTGATTTTTGCAATTTGTTCCGGTCACTGGCAGCAGAGAACTGGAAGGAAAGGCGACCAAAGGGGGAGTTGGCTTTGGGGATAACCAGTGAAATATACCTGCTGGAGCGCGTGCTATGGGTGGGTGTTGTTATTGTGACCAGTGAACTGAGATAAGGCGGAGCTTTACCTAGCATAGATTTATAGATGACCTGGAGCCAGTGGGTCTGGCGACGAATATGTAGCGAGGGCCAACCGACTAGAGCATACAGGTCACAGTGGTGGGTGGTATAAGGGGCTTTGGTAACAAAACGGATGGCACTGTGATAGACTGCATCCACTTTGCTGAGTAGAGTGTTGGAAGCTATTTTGTAGAAGTCGAGGATCGGTAGGATAGTCAGTTTTACGAGGGTAAGTTTGGCGGCATGAGTGAAGGAGGCTTTGTTGCGAAAAAGAAAGCCAATTCTAGATTTAATTTTGGATTGGAGATGTTTGATATGAGTCTGGAAGGAGAGTTTACAGTCTAGCCAGACACCTAGGTATTTGTAGATGTCCACATATTCTAAGTCAGAACCGTCCAGGGTAGTGATGCTAGTCGGGCGGGCGGGTGCCGGCAGCGAACGGTTGAAAAGCATGCATTTGGTTTTACTAACGTTTAAGAGCAGTTGGAGGCCACAGAAGGAGTGTTGTATGGCATTGAAGCTTGTTTGGAGGTTAGTTAGCACAGTGTCCAAAGAAGGGCCAGGTGTGGGACGCTACCGTCCCAACTGGCCAACATCCAGTGAAATTGCAGAGCGCCAAATTCAAAGATAAAAATACTCATTATAAAAATTCATAAAACATACAAGTGTTATACATCGGTTTAAAGATGAACTTCTTGTTAATCCAACCACGGTGTCAGATTTAAAAAAGGCTTTACGGCGAAAGCATACCATGCGATTATCTGAGAACAGCACCCAGCAGACAAATCATTACAAACAGTTACCAGCCAAGTAGAGGAGTTACACAAGTCAGAAATAGTGATAGAATTAATCACTTGCCTTTGATGAATTTCATATGGTTGGACTCACAAGACTCCCATTTACTCAATATATGTTCATTTTGTTCGATAAAGTCCCTCTTTATATCCAAAAACCTCAGTTTTGTTCAGGCGTTTTGTTCAGTAATCCACAGGCTCAAAGGCAGTCACAACAGACAGACGAAAATTCCGAAAAGTATCAGTAAAGTTCATAGAAACATGTCAAACGATGTTTATAATCAATCCTCAGGTTGTTTTTAGTCAATAACATTTCAACCGGACAAAAGCTTCGTCAATATAAAAGGAAAACAAGAAAGGCGCACTCTCGGTCGCTCGCATGAAAAACCTCTGGGACACAGCAGGGTCCACTCATTCAAAGTGGTCTTACTCCCTCATTTTCCAGAATACAAGCCTGAAACAATTTCTAAAGACTGTTGACATCTAGTGGAAGCCATAGGAAGTGCAATTTGAGTCCTAAGTCAATGGATACTGTAATGGCATTCAATAGAAAACTACAAAAATATTATTTTCTCAGGTTTTCACCGGCCATATCAGTTCCGACATTATTTTAACAGTTTTGGAAACTTTAGAGTGTTTTCTATCCAAATATACCAATTATATGCATATCCTAGCTTCTGGGCCTGAGTAGCAGGCAGTTTACTTTGGGCACGCTTTTCATCCGGAGGTGAAAATAGTGCCCCCTACCCTAGTGAGGCTAAGCCAGGATTCAGACATGGTAAGGACATCAGGGTTGGCGGAGTGTGCTAAAGCAGTGAGTAAAACAAACTTAGGGAGGAGGCTTCTGATGTTAACATGCATGAAACCAAGGCTTTTTCGATTACAGAAGTCAACAAATGAGAGTGCTTGGGGACACGCAGGGCCTGGGTTAACCTCTACATCACCCGAGGAACAGAGGAGGAGTAGGATGAGGGTACGGCTAAAGGATATCAAGACTGGTCGTCTAGTGCGTTGGGGACAGAGAATAAAAGGAGCAGATTTCTGGGTGTGGTAGAATAGATTCAGGGCATAATGTGCAGACAGGGGTATGGTGGGGTGTGGTACAGTGGAGGTAAGCCCAGGCACTGAGTGGTGATAAGTGAGGTTGCATCTCTGGATGTGCTGGTTATACTGGGTGAGGTTACTGCATGTGTGGGAGATGGGACAAAGGAGGAATCTGAGGCATGTAGAGTGGGGCTAGGGGCTCCACTGTAAACTAAAACAATGATAACTATCCTAAACAACAGATTACAAGGCATATTGACATTTGAGAGAGACATAAAGCGAGGCATAAAGCAATCACAAGTGTTGATTGGGAGAGCTAGCTAAGACAACAACGGGTAAGACAACAACAGCTAATCAGCTAAGACAACAACAACAGGTAAAATGGCGATGAATGGGCAGAGAGGGTCAGTTAACTACACACAGGGCCTTAGATCAGGGCTAGGGCCGACAGATAAACCAAAAAATAAACAAAAAGGAGTACCGTGATAAATGAACGGTCCAGCAGGCATCAGCTTTGTAGCCAAGTGATCATAGGGTCCAGTGAACAGCAATAGATGGAGCAGGGAACCCGAGGCGTAGTCGTTACTACGCTGGCACGCGGGAGACACAGCCTTTAAAGTTAGCAGGCCGGGGTAAGTAGTCCGGCAAAGGCCGATTGAGGGAACAGCGGGTGGAATTATGTCTGCGGACCAGTCGTGGTGATACGGCAGGGCACCGTGTTGACGAAGGGACCGGGCCAGATGAAAGAGGTATTGTAGTTGTAGTAATTTAGTTTGCTAGCCGGGAGATGCACCTGGCTCAGGGCTAGCTTCGGGGCTGGGTCATTCGGTGGCAGCTAGCTGTGATGACCAGAAGTAATGGTCCAGGGTTTACGGCAGGAATCCGGCGTTGTAGTGGAGATAAACAGTCCGAGGCTGGCAGGTATTATCCAGGCTAAAAAACGTCTGGTGCCTGTGCAGAGGGTAAAGGCTGCTAGCGTGGCTAACAATGACTAAATAACTAGTAGCTAATTAGCTGGCTAGCCTCTGATGGCAGGCTTCTGATGAAAGTTTTGGCTATAAGGTCTAAAAAAAAATAGAAGATCCGTGTCACATTGAGTGAGGCAGGTTACCGGAAGGTGTATTTAATAAAAAAATGGAAAAGAGATTGAAAAATAAATTGAAATATATACAAAAAAGACGAAAAAGACAAAAAGCGAACGAGAGGACGACAAACCACGTCTGCACTGCTACGCCATCTTGGGTTGAGCACATGCACATGCACAAAACAACAAAACACACAAACACATCCATAATAGTTATATTTTAGAATGTTTCTCACTTGTTTTTTGCTCTTCCTCCTCTATGGTCTTCTTGATCCAGTCTACGTAGTTAGCCACACGCGTGTAGACCCCATATTTTCCAGGCTCTCCACAGTTAATCCCCCAGCTGACGATCCCTGCTGCCCAGAAATAATCACCCTCCTTCAGGACATACGCTCCTCCACTGTCCCCCATACAGGAGTCCTTGCCTCCCTCAAAATTTCCAGCACAGAACATGTTGTCTGTTAGACTGAGATTTTTTTCCTTTCTCACTATGTCAATAGAATTTCTACAGATTGTCTGGTTCACCACAGGTAGAGGAACATACATGAGGTTATTGGTAGACATATCACTCTCTTTCAGGCCAAATCCTGAAATTAAGCTGAAGCAGAGAGAAAGAGAGAACGGAATAGACATAAGCTGTTGTGCGACTCAATAATTTAAACAATCAATATGAAAATCTGCAAATATGCACAAATTGAGTAAAAGATTAACATGCAGATATTTGCAGCTGACTGTTTTAGACATAAAACCTACGCTTACCCATTCCGCCAAGTCGGGTATTTAGCGTCCTTTGCTGGCAGACACAGTGGCATGATATGAGCATTGAAAGTGATTGGATGTTTGAGATGGATCAGGGCGATGTCATGGTCATAGTTTACATTGTCTACATTGTTGTAGTCAGAGTGAATATGGACTGAGGCGACCTCAAGAGGTGGAGACTGGGTAAGGGTTTCCACTTTGTTGTGTCCAACATATACCTTTGGACAGGGTAAATTAGTCACACTTAAGATATACACTTAAACAGCAGTCAGACAGATATTTTTTCCATTGTATCATATCATATATCTAGCACAGAAACAGATGAGTCAAGTCAGAAAGATAACCCATGTTTCTGTTCATTAACACACACACCTCACCCTAAGAAACCGCCAGGGATATTGATCCAGGACATGTGCTGCAGTCATGATCCAGCGGTCCCCGATCACTATCCCTCCTCCTCTACCATTAGCTCTCAGCAACACCTGCCAGGGGAAGGATCCAGCTGGAGCTGGCTTTCCCCCCAAAATCCTTCCAAATCCTGGGAGGTTCACTGTAGGACGACCACACACTATGGACAGACAGAGACCCCTACTGGTCATCGAGAGACAGACTGACTAGATACACACAGGGAGAGAAAACAATACACCGTGCACACCACACACACACACACACACACACACACACACACACACACACACACACGCACGCGCAAGGGTGAAACTGTGAGTTACCTGGGATACATTGAGGAATCAGTGAGCTGTTCAGGCGGTCTTTCCACTTTCCGTCTGATGAGCATGTGAAGTTTCCTGATAAACATGCGTGTCAGAGATGTCATTACACGATACATGCATTAGGCATTGAATAGTTGTAGTTGTTTAATTTACAAAAGATTAGAGACCTGCAGGTTGAAAACAGATGTCACTCTAGTGAAGAATATAAGGATGATTTTAGTCTCACCGTTATGTTCTTCAGGAAGACTGTAGAACTGCTTATTGCAGTGGTACTTAATGACCGAGAGGTGCTGGTTCTGAGAGCCAGATATGAACGTCACCCCTCCATTTGGCAACGGTTCAGGTTCCCCACAGCCAATCACTGCAGAAGAGACTGGAACCCAAAACTCACACACAGACACACCCAGCAGCCTGGACACACAGTATATGGGGAAGGGGAGATTTGAGACTAAGTGTGTCTGATCATAAAAATATCATGTTGAGACATACTGTACAAAAAGTATTTTGATAACTGATTAGTCATGATCTCATAATTCATACGTCTGTTTAATAATATTACGACAACTTGAATCCAAGCAGGGGAGACATGGAAAATTTGCCAGAAACAACAATAGAAACAACAACAGTAGACTCACCAGAGTGTTGAATAGACCCAGTCCATGACTGTGATTAGACAGGAGAGACTATGGTGAATGAACCTGCTGTGTAAGACCTGAAATCCTCACTCTGTATACCACAGCCTCTCAGCATTCCAGGTACTGTAGCTGACTGTTTGTTTGAGTGGGGAGTTTAACTAAAGAGTCTAAAAGTCATGTTCAAAAACGTCTCTGTTTGACTTGGCCCAGAAAGATATCGACAAACTAAGTAGATTGACAGAGTGGCGGAAACAAGAATAAAGGCAACAGAGACGGACAGATGAGATGAGAAAGATGAACAATCAAATGTATCTATAGAGCAGCAGTTGTCACAAAGTGCCATATCTTCAATCTAAGCCTACTAGAAAGTGTGTGCCCTCCGGCCTGGAGGGAAGCAAAAGTCATTCTGCTACTTAAGAATAGTAAAGCCCCATTTACCGGCTCAAATAGCCAACCAATCAGCCTGTTGCCAAGATAGTAAACTTTTGGGATTTTGTTGTTGTTGTTGACCAGATACGATGCTATTTTACAGTAATCAAATTGACAACAGACTTTCAGCACGCATATAGGGAAGGAAATTCAACTAGCACAGCACTTACACAAATGACTGATGATTGGCAGAGAAAAATGTATGATATAAAGATTGGGGGGGGCTGTTTTGTTAGACTTTAGCAGGGCTTTTGACATTATCGATCATAGTCTGCTGCTGGAAAAATGTATGGCTTATGGCTTTACAACCAAATCTGGTTTTAGGTAGCCTAGTGGTTAGAGCCAGTAGCCGAAAGGTTACCGAAAGTGTTACCACAGAGAGTGTTCTTTAATTGGAGCCTCTCCAACATAATCCAGGTAGAATAAGGAATTCCCTAGGGCAGCTACCTAGGTCCCTTTTTTCAATATTTACTAACTATATGCCACTGGCTTTGAGTAATTCAAGTATGTCTATGTTTGCGGATGACTCAACACTATACACGTCAGCTACTACAGCGACCGAAATGATTGAACACTTAACAAAGAGCTGCAGTTAGTTTCAGAATGGGTGTCAAGGAATAAGTGAGTCCTAAATATATATATAAACAAACTGAAAGCATTATATTTGGGACAAATCATTCACTAAACCCTAAACCCCAACTAAATCTTGTAATGAATAATGTGCAAAGTTGAGGTGACTAAGCTGCTTGGAGTAACCCTGGATTGCAAACTGTCATTGTCAAAACATATTGATACAATAGTATCTAAGATGGGGAGAAGTCTGTCCATAATAAAACGCTGCTCTGCCTTCTTAACAGCACTATCAACAAAGCAGGTCCTACGGGCCCTAGTTATGTCACACCTGGACAACTGTTTAGTCGTGTGGTCAGGTGCCATAAAGAGGGACTTCCGAAAATTGCAATTGGCTCAGAACAGGGAAGCACGGCTGGCCCTTGGATGTACACAGACAGCTAACATTAATAATCTGCATGATAATCTCTCCTGGCTCAAAGAGGTATTGACATGTTGAATGCACCGAGCTGTCTGTTTGAATTAATGGCACACAGCTCGGACACCCATGCATACATCACAAGACATGCCACCAGAGGTCTCTTCACTGTCCCCAAGTCCAGAACAGACTATGGGAAGTGCACAGTACTACATAGAGCCATGACTACATGAAACTCTATTCCACATCAAGTAACTCATTCAAGCAGTACATTTTGATTTAAAAAACAGATACAAATACACCTTATGGAACAGTGGGGACTGTGAAGAGACAAACACAGGCAAAGACACATACATACAGACGTGATAACATACACACTATACACACACGTACCCATGGATTTTGTGTTGTAGATAAGTGGTAGTAGAGTAGTGGCCTGAGGGCACATACTTAATGTGTTGTGAACTCTGTTGTGAATGTATTGTAATGTTTTTTAAATGGTATAACTGCCTTTATTTTGCTGGACCCCAGGAAGAGCAGATTTTAGCATGTAAATCTTGGTGGAGCAAACTCCCCCAATTTTTGGGGGATGCATGCCAGCAAAGCCACTACACAACACTAAACAATACATGAATTGCACTATAACAGTGACAAACAGTGCCCACAAACAGTTAGGGCCTACATAAAGCTGTCCCAACAGCAGAGCTTTCTTTTCAGCACCATGGAGTGAATCCTTACCACTGCTACACCTTGTCTGGCAGCGAAATAGTTCATTCAGCCTCATACACTGCCTTTAAAAAAAATATAGCCGATATGGCTGACTTGCTTAAACAAATGTGGTTTCTACTGACAATTGAGATGTACAAACTATTGCATAAGCGGACGACAAGCGGACAAGAGGCAATCCGTAATTTCGATTAAGACATTCATGAGCGAGCTAGGACGGACGGACGTAGTCAATATAACTATTTGTTCAGCACTTTTGAAATGTACAGCGACAGAATTTAGAACATTGACCGTTCTTACACTTTCTCCATGTATAAAAAGTCAGAACCGTAGGCTACATGTGCAACACCAAGTCAGGACAGTAGGCTACATTATCAGGGGGAAAGGGACCAAATTATTAGGATGAGGCACATGGGCTACTAACAGCTTACTACACAACATATACTTAGTATTAAATTCTTAGCTACAGTATGCATACAGTGCCTTCGGAAAAGTATTCAGACCACTTGACTTTTTCCACATTTTGTTATGTTACAGCCTTATTTTAAATTGAAAAAATATAATACATCTCCCTCATCAATCTACACACAATACCCCATAATGATGAAGCAAAAACTGTTTTTTAGAAATTGTTGCTAATTTATATTAAAAAGAAAATGGAAATATCACATTTACATAAGTAGTTAGACCCTTCACTCAGTACTTTGTTGAAGCACCTTTAGCAGCGATGACAGCATCGTGTCTTCTTGGGTATGATGCAACAAGCTTGGCACACCTGTATTTGGGGAGTTTCTCCCATTCTTCTCTGCAGATCCTCTCAAGCTCTGTCAGATTGGATGGGGAACGCCGCTGCACAGCTATTTGATTTGATTTGATTTCAGGTCTCTCCAGAGATGTTCGATCAGGTTCAAGTCCAGGCTCTGACTGGGCCACTCAAGGACATTCAGAGACTTGCCCCGAAGCCACTCCTGCGTTGTCTTGACTGTGTGCTGTCATGACTCCGGTGAGGATCCGAAGGATCAGGTTAGTGGGTCTGTTCTACAGTGCCCTCTCTCTCCCGTTTTATGACGGTCGTAAATACCTTACAGAAACGTTCTCTTCCTTGTCATGCAATATTGAGGGAGAGAACCTCTGTGGAACAAAGGGAGTCCACCCGCCAAAACTCCAACATCAACAGATGTCAGATCAGTTGTGTTTTGGGATCTCATGAAGGACAGTATAACAACATAACTGAATCTCTGAATGTATATATTTCCCAGTTGTCAGGGTCACACCCAAATGTTGGGGAACTGATATGATTAAATATGAAACTATTTGTGAGAAGATGTAATGTGATGTTAGCTTTCTAAATGAGAGAATTGTTTTCATATGAAGTCTTAACCAAGTCAGTGGCCACGCCCACGCGAGCACAGACATTACAACAAAAGGAGGGAATGCACCTTTTCCCCCGAATGCATAAAACCCATTCGTGACAAAATTTACATGAGACCAAGCAGGCGGGCAGTGTTGAACTGGACGTCACGAATGATTAGACTCCACCAGACCAGCTACGTGCAGCGCCAGCTGTACACGTTGAAATGGTTAAGAAAACGACAAGACTACACATTCACAGACTGCAGCTATATATGTAAAATAGTCTAGGAAACTCTACCGAAGAAGAGAGAGAAGAACAATTTCCTTTCACCACTGTAGATACCTCTAAAGTAACTATTCTAACAAACTGAGACCAAGAACCACCGGGTTGTACTTTGAAAAGATCCATTCTATCCAATGACGTATCCATTATAACAGAGCTACAACTACGAAAGACTTTGATCTTTGGTGGACAAACCAGAGACTCTGTCGACTGACTCGCCAGCAGATGGCCCGGCGATTTCAGCAGAGAGACAACAAGACATACAGGTGTAAATATATACATTGCAATTCCTTTCGAATGAGTGGCTGTTCATGTGCAAAGTATTAGCATTTCAATGAGCCTAGTTATCAACTGTGTGTAGTGGGTCCCATTCTGTCTTTCCGCTCTTTATCTGTCCCCACCCCTTTCCATTGTCTACCAAGCGATCATATCGGTTTAGTCCACTAGGGACCTTCTTCCTTGCATTGTGTTAGTAACCAATAACCAACTGTTTGTGTGTTTATGTAGTTTTGTGTGATTATTTAGTGAGTTAGTAAATAAATAATTAAGCCAATTTATATATCGCTGATTCATCATTTATGCTAGGGTTCGTGCAGATATCCAAGGATTTTGCAACATTCAGAATGAGACTGACAGAAGGTAAACAATTAATTAATGACTGATTGATGACTGAAATGTAAGAGATATTTATATCTTTAAGACTTAATTCGGGAAACCGGTGACTCGTTAAATAAACTTTTCCGTGGTGCTCCAAGATTGCTAAGGAGTTAATTGTTACAGGATTAATTTAATCATCCTAATAATTAAACATAGTTCATTGATTTGATAAAACAATTGTCATCACATTAATGATAGCCAAGACATGACAGTGCTTACGGTCATTGTCCTTTTGGAAGGTGTACCTTCGCCCCAGTCTGAGGTCCTGAGAGCTCTGGAACAGGTTTTCATCAAGGATCTCTCTGTACTTTGCTCCATTAATCTTTCCCTTGATCCTGACTAGTCTCCCAGTCCCTGCCGCTGAAAAACATCACCACAGCACAATGCTTGCTCCACCATGCTTCACCGTAGGGATGGTGCCAGGTTTCCTCCAGACGGGACTCTTGGCATTCAGGCCAAAAAGTTAAATTTTGGTTTCATCAGACCAGAGAATCTGGTGTTTCTCATGGTCTGAGAGTCTTTAGGTGCCTTTTGGCAAACTCCAAGCGGGCTGTATAAAGGCCTGATTGGTGGAGTGCAGCCAGCTCTAGGAAGAGTCTTGGTGGTTCCAAACCTCTTCCATTTAAGAATTATGGAGGCCACTGTGTTCTTGGGGACCTTCAATGCTGCAGAATTCTTTTGGTAACCTTCCCCAGATCTGTGCCACGACACAATCCAGTCTCGGAGCTCTACGGACAATTCCTTCGACCTCATGGCTTGTTTTTTGCTCTGACATGCAGTGTCAACTGTGGGACCTTATACACACAGGTGTGTGCCTTTCCAAATTACTGTTCAAAACGTATTTTCTCAGTCTTGAACTTAATGAAGTCTAAGATTTCCCAGTTCCGAGTTTCCAGTTGTTTTGAACGCAGCAGAAGTCATGCTGGATTGACAGTATGGGCAATTTATTCAACCTTTTCCAGCCCAATGGTGTTGAATGTTTATCCTTTTATGCTTGGAAAAGAGACCTTTAAACCCATGCTTGGACCACACACCCACTCCCATGAATAGCAGGCTAGTGATTGCTTTGCAACACACTGATGTGCGGTTTGTTGCTACTTTGTTGCTAACGTTACTTTGCTGCCTGCCAACTTTACGGTTTTTACTTTCAAAATATTTAATAGCATTTTATATTTCTCTTTTTCAACTCGGACACTTTATCTGGACATGGTTCTACAAGACCTCACCAGCCGAAGCTGAGTAGTAACATTAACATTATGCCATTGTCACGACTTCAGCCGAAGTCGGTTCCTCTCCTTGTTCGGCCGGCGCTCGGTGTCGCCGGTCTACTAGCCATTGCCGATCCACTTTTCATTTTCCATTTGTTTTGTCTTTGTTTCTACACACCTGTTTTTCATTCCCCTAATTATTGTTCACGTATTTAACCCTCTGTTTCCCCCATGGTGTTGTGCGGGATTGTTTTATGTCATGTTCGGTATGTTGGTGACTGGTTATTTCGATGGATGCTGTTTTTTGCCCGTGCATAAAAGTTGATGTTCGTGTATTTGTGTTTGGGCAAGTGTAGTGTTTTACCTTGCACCATTCATTATTCTGAGTAAAGTTACGTTGCTCCCAATTCTCTGCTCTCCTGCGCCTGACTGCATACACCAGCTACACCCACCATTATGACAGCCACCTAATTGCAGTCGCTGTACTCATAATATACAGGAAAACTATCACCTTATTGTGACAATAGCCGTGCTGCAAGCCCAGCTTCAGACACAATCGTTAGGCAAGGGTAATTGAAGTGTAGGAAAGGATGAAACAGCGTGTGTGCCAACAATAAGTACAGATAGTAGTATAAATCCACTTGCACAGTCCCCGCAGCTGGAAAACTTTCTCATGGCTTCTGGAAGGAAATGCTATCGGAATGCTCAACCGGTGTCATTCATTGCTGACAGAATCTTTCAACCGGTTCTCCCCATTAAGCAACAAGTCGGAGTCAGAGGCCGAGCCTTCTCTGGTCTCTCCTCCACCTGTTACGGGGTCTGAGCCGCCAAAGCCTCCCACCATTAGCTCTGACAAATTGAAAACCCTTGTCATTGGAGACTCCATTACATGCAGTATTAGACTTAAAAAGAATCACCCAGCGGTCATACACTGTTTACTAGGGGGCAGGGCTACCGACGTAAAGGCTAATCTGAAGATGGTGCTGGCTAACTGGTGAGTGTAGAGAGTATAGGGATATTGTTATCCACGTCGGCACCAACGATGTTAGGATGAAACAGTCAGAGGTCACCAAGCGCAACATAGCTTCAACGTGTAAATCAGCTAGAAAGATCTGTTGGCATCTAGTAATTGTCTCTGGCCCCCTCCCAGTTAGGGGGAGTGATGAGCTCTACAGCAGAGTCTCACAACTCAATCGCTGGTTGAAAACTGTTTTCTGCCCCTCCCAAAATATACAATTTGTAGATAATTGGCCCTCTTTCTGGGACTCAGCCACAAATTGGACCAAGCCTGGCCTGCTGATGAGTGACGGACTCCATCCTAGCTGGAGGGGTGGTCTCATCTTATCTATGAACATAGACAGGGCTCTAACTCCTCTAGCTCCACAATGAAATAGGGTGCAGGCCAGGCAGCAGGCTGTTAGCAAGCCTGCCAGCTTAGTGAAGTCTGCCACTGCACAGTCAGTGTAGTCAGCTCAGCTATTCCCATTGAGACGTGTCTGTGCCTCGATCTAGGTTGGGCAAAACTAAACATGTTCACTTTAACAATTTCACTGGAATAAAGACTTCATCATTTCCTGTCATTATTGAAAGAGATTGTGATATCTCACATCTCAAAATAGGGCTACGTACTTCCAATACAGTTATAGTCAATGTACTAATCACTGATCATAATCTTGATGTGATTGGCCTGACTGAAACATAGCTTAAGCCTGATGAATTTACTGTGTTAAATGAGGCCTCTCCTCCTGGTTACACTAGTGACCATATCCCTCTCCATATGCCTCTCCTTAATGTCAATATGCCTTGTCCATTGCTCTTCTGGTTAGTGTTTATTGGCTTATTTCACTGTAGAGCCTCTAGCCCTGCTCATTATACCTTATCCAACCTTTCAGTTCCACCACCCACACATGCTATGACATCTTCTGGTTTCAATGATGTTTCTAGAGACAATATCTCTCTCATCATCACTCAATGCCTAGGGTTTCCTCTACTGTACTCACATCCTACCATACCTTTGTCTGTACATTATACCTTGAAGCTATCTTATCGCCCCCAGAAACATGCTCCTTTTACTCTCTATTCCGGATGTCATAAACGACCAATTCTCATAGCTTTTAGCCGTACCCTTATCCTACTCCTCCTCTGTTCCTCTGGTGATGTAGAGGTGAATCCAGGCCCTGCAGTACCTAGCTCCACTCCTATTCCCCAGGCGCTCTCTTTTGATGACTTTTGTAACTGTAATAGCCTTGGTTTCATGCATGTTAACATTAGAAGCCTCCTCGCTAAGTTTGTTTTATTCACTGCTTTAGCACGCTCTGCCAACCCGGATGTCCTAGCCGTGTCTGAATCCTGGCTTAGGAAGTCCACCAAAAACTCTGAAATCTTCATCCCTAACTACAACATTTTCAGACAAGATAGAAGGTCCAAAGGGTTCGGTGTTGCAATCTACTGCAGAGATAGCCTGCAGAGTTCTGTCCTACTATCCAGGTCTGTACCCAAACAATTTGAACTTCTACTTTTAAAAATCCATCTCTCTAAAAACAAGTCTCTCACCGTTGCCACCTGCTATAGACCACCCTCTGCCCCCAGCTGTGCTCTGGACAACATATGTGAACTGATTGCCCCCCATCTATCTTCAGAGCTCGTGCTGCTAGGTGACCTAAACTGGGACATGCTTAACACCCCAGCCATCCTACAATCTAAGCTTGATGCCCTCAATCTCACACAAATTATCAATGAACCTCCCAGGTACCACCCCAAAGCCGTAAACACGGGCACCCTCATAGATATCATCCTAACCAACTTGCCCTCTAAATACACCTCTGCTGTTTTCAACCAAGATCTCAGCGATCACTGCCTCATTGCCTGCATCCGTAATGGGTCAGCGGTCAAACGACCTCCACTCATCACTGTCAAACGCTCCCTGAAACATTTCAGTGAGCAAGCCTTTCTAATCGACCTGGCCCGAGTATCCTGGAAGGATATTGACCTCGTCCCGTCAGTAGAGGATGCCTGGTTATTTTTTTTAAATGCCTTCCTCACCATCTTAAATAAGCATGCCACATTAAAGAAATTTAGAACCAGGAACAGATATAGCCCTTGGTTCTCTCCAGACCTGACTGCCCTTAACCAACACAAAAACATCCTGTGGCATTCTGCATTAGCATCGAACAGCCCCCGTGATATGCATCTTTTCAGGGAAGTTAGAAACCAATATACACAGGCAGTTAGAAAAGCCAAGGCTAGCTTTTCAAGCAGAAATTTGCTTCATGCAACACAAACTCCAAAACGTTCTGGGACACTGTAAAGTCCATGGAGAATAAGAACACCTCCTCCCAGCTGCCCACTGCACTGAGGATAGGAAACTCTGTCACCTCTGATAAATCCACTATAATTGAGAATTTCAATAAGCATTTTATTACGGCTGGCCATGCTTTCCACCTGGCTACCCCTACCATGGTCAACAGCACTACACCCCCCACAGCTACTCGCCCAAGCCTTTCCCATTTCTCCTTCTCCCAAATCCAGTCAGCTGATGTTCTGAAAGAGCTGCAAAATCTGGACCCCTACAAATCAGCCGGGATAGACAATCTGGACCCTTTCTTTCTAAAATGATCTGCCGAAATTGTTGCCACCCCTATTACTAGCCTGTCCAACCTCTCTTTCGTGTCGTCTGATATTCCAAAAGATTGGAAAGCAGCTGCTGTCATCCCCCTCTTCAAAGGAGGGGACACTCTTGACCCAAACTGCTACAGACCTATATCTATCCTACCCTGCCTTTCTAAGGTCTTCGAAAGCCAAGTTAACAAACAGATTACTGACCATTTCGAATCCCACCGCACCTTCTCTGCTATGCAATCTGGTTTCAGAGCTGGTCATGGGTGCACCTCAGCCACGCTCAAGGTCCTAAATGATATCGTAACCACATCGATAAGAAACAATACTGTGCTGCCGTATTCATTGACCTGGCCAAGGCTTTCGACTCTGTCAATCACCACATCTTCATCGGCAGACTCAATAGCCTTGGTTTCTCAAATGATTGCCTCGCCTGGTTCACCAACTACTTCTCTGATAGAGTTCAGTGTGTCAAATCGGAGGGCCTGTTGTCCGGGCCTCTGGTAGTCTCTATGGGGGTGCCACAGGGTTAAATTCTTGGGCCAACTCTTTTCTCTGTATACATCAATGATGTCGCTCTTGCTGCTGGTGAGTCTCTGATCCACCTCTACGCAGACGACACCATTCTGTATACTTCTGGCCCTTCTTTGGACACTGTGTTAACAACCCTCCAGACGAGCTTCAATGCCATACAGCTCTCCTTCCGTGGCCTCCAACTGCTCTTAAATACAAGTAAAACCAAATGCATGCTCTTCAACTGATCGCTGCCTGCACCTGCCCACCCGTCCAGCATCACTACTCTGGACGGTTCTGAATTAGAATATGTGGACAACTACAAATACCTAGGTGTCTGGTTAGACTGTAAGCTCTCCTTCCAGACTCACATCAAACATCTCCAATCCAAAGTTAACCTGTTATGGCTAGGGGGCAGTATTTTCACGGCTGGATAAAAAACGTACCCGATTTAATCTGGTTACTACTCCTGCCCAGTAACTAGAATATGCATATAATTATTGGCTTTGGATAGAAAACACCCTAAAGTTTCTAAAACTGTTTGAATGGTGTCTGTGAGTATAACAGAACTCATATGGCAGGCAAAAACCTGAGAAGATTTCATGCAGGAAGTGGCCTGTCTGACAAGGTGTCGTTCTTCTTGTCTCTGTTTATTGAAGAGTGAGGATCTTAGCTGTCCCGTGACACTTCCTACGGCTGCCATAGGTTCTCAGAAGGCGGCAAAAAGCTGAATCGTGGCTTTGCAGGCTCTGGCTGAAAAAAAGTAGCGCGTTTGGGTAGTGGCTGGTTACAGTACTGTGAGACTCAGGCTCGTGCCCGCGTCGACCGAAAGCTTTGTTTCTTTCCTCTGTTTAGCTAAATGGACATATTATCGCTTTTTTTACGAGAAAAATGGCATAAAAATGGATTTTAAACAGCGGTTGACATGCTTCGAAGTACGGTAATGGAATATTTAGATTTTTTTGTCACGAATTGCGCCATGCGCGCGACCCTTCTTTACCATTCGGATAGTGTCTGGGACGCACGAACAAAACGCCGCTATTCGGATATAACGATGGATTATTTTGGACCAAACCAACATTTGTTATTGAAGTAGCAGTCCTGGGAGTGCATTCTGACGAAGACAACAAAAGGTAATCAAACTTTTATAATAGTAAATCTGATATTGGTGAGTGCTAAACTTGCCGGGTGTCTAAATAGCTAGCCCGTGATGCCTGGGCTATGTACTTAGAATATTGCAAAATGTACTTTCACCAAAAAGCTATTTTAAAATCGGACATATCGAGTGCATAGAGGAGTTCTGTATCTATAATTCTTAAAATAATTGTTATGCTTTTTGTGAACGTTTATCGTGAGTAATTTAGTAAATTGTTAGCAAATTCCCCGGAAGTTTGCGGGGGGTATGCTAGTTCTGAACGTCACATGCTAATGTAAAAAGCTGTTTTTTGATATAAATATGAACTTGATTGAACAAAACATGCATGTATTGTATAACATAATGTCCTAGGTGTGTCGTCTGATGAAGATCATCAAAGGTTAGTGCTGCATTTAGCTGTCTTCTGGGTTTTTGTGACATTATATGCTAGCTTGAAAAATGGGTGTCTGATTATTTCTGGCTTGGTACTCTGCTGACATAATCTAATGTTTTGCTTTCGCTGTAAAGCCTTTTTGAAATCGGACAGTGTGGTTAGATAAAGGAGAGTCTTGTCTTTAAAATGCTGTGAAATAGTCATATGTTTGAAAAATTGAAGTTTTTGTATTTTTGAGGAATTTGTAATTCGCGCCACGCCTATCATTGGATATTGGAGCAGGTGTTCCGCTAGCGGAACGTCTAGATGTAAGAGGTTAAATCTAGAATTTGCTTCCTATTTAGCAACAAAGCATCCTTCACTCATGCTGCCAAACATACCCTCGTAAAACTGGCCATACTACCAATCCTCGACTTCGGCGATGTCATTTACAAAATAGCCTCCAATACCCTACTCAATAAACTGGATGCAGTCTATCACAGTGCCATCCGTTTTGTCACCGAAGCCCCATATACTACCCACCACTGCGACCTGTACGCTCTCGTTGGCTGGCCCTCGCTTCATACTCGTCACCAAACCCACTGGCTCCAGGTCATCTACAAGACCCTGCTAGGTAAAGTCCCCCCTTATCTCCGCTCACTGGTCACCATAGCAGCACCCACCTGTAGCACGCGCTCCAGCAGGTATATCTCTCTGGTCACCCCCAAAGCCAATTCCTCCTTTGGCCGTCTCTCCTTCCAGTTCTCTGCTGCCAAAGACTGGAACGAACTACAAAAATCTCTGAAACTGGAAACACATCTCTTAGCTTTAAGCACCAGCTGTCAGAGTAGCTCACAGATCACTGCACCTGTACATAGCCCATCTATAATTTAGCCCATACAACTACCTCTTCCCGTACTGTATTTATTTATTTTGCTCCTTTGCACCCCATTATTTCTATTTCTACTTTGCACTTTCTTCCACTGCAAATCTACCATTCCAGTGTTTTACTTGCTATATTGTATTTACTTTGCCACCATGGCCTTTTTTTACTTTAGCTCCCTTATCTCACCTCATTTGCTCACATTGTATATAGACTTATTTTTCTACTGTATTATTGACTGTATGTTTGTTTTACTCCATGTGTGACTCTGTGTTGTTGTATGTGTCGAACTGCTTTGCTTTATCTTGGCCAGGTCGCAATTGTAAATGAGAACTTGTTCTCAACTTGCCTATCTGGTTAAATAAAAGGTGAAATAAAACAAACATTTTAAAAATCCCCCGCGCATCCCGCAAATGCGGAGGTGTTGCTAACATTTACGATAGCAAATTTCAATTTACAAAATAAAAAATGACTGCTTTTTCATCTTTCCAGCTTCTAGTCATGACATCTATGCAGCCTACTCAATCACTTTTTATCGCTACTGTTAGCGTTCCTCACTGCGTTCCCTGAATGATATAAATATGAACTTGATTGAACAAAACATGCATGTATTGTATAACATAATGTCCTAGGGTTGTCATCTGATGAAGATCATCAAAGGTTAGTGCTACATTTAGCTGTGGTTTGGGTTTATGTGACATTATATGCTAGCTTGAAAAATGGGTGTCTGATTATTTCTGGCTGGGTACTCTGCTGACATAATCTAATGTTTTGCTTTAGTTGTAAAGCCTTTTTGAAATCGGACAGTGTGGTTAGATTAACGAGAGTCTTATCTTTAAAATGGTGTAAAATAGTCATATGTTTGAAAAATTGAATTTTTTGCATTTTTGAGGAATTTGAATAACGCGCCACGGGATTACACTGGCTGTTGAGTAGGTGGGACGCAAGCGTCCCACCTAGCCCATAGAGGTTAAAGTGGCTAGTGATACATTTAATTACATCAAGATGTCAAGATGCAGTAGATGGTATAGCGTACAGTATATACATATGAGATGAGCAATGTAGGGTATGAGAACATTATATAAAGTGGCATTGTTTAAAGTGGCTAGTGATACATTACATCAAGATGGCAAGATGCAGTAGATGGTATAGAGTACAGTATATACATAAGAGATGAGTAATGTAGGGTAAGTAAACATTATATAATATAAAGTGGCTAGTGATAAATTGATTACATAAATGTTTCCATTATTAAAGTGGGTGGAGTTGAGTCAGTATGTTGGCAGCAGCCACTCAATGTTAGTGATGGCTATTTAACAGTCTGATGGCCTTGAGATAGAAGCTGTTTTTCAGTCTCTCGGTCCCCGCTTTGATGCACCTGTACTGACCTCGCCTTCTGGATGATAGCGGGGTGAACAGGCAGTGGCTCGGGTGGTTGTTGTCCTTGATGATCTTTTTGGCCTTCCTGTGACATCGGGTGGTGTAGGTGTCCTGGAGGGCAGGTAGTTTGCACCCAGTAATGCGTTGTGCAGACCTCACTACCCTCTGGAGAGCCTTCCGGTTATGAGCGGAGCAGCTGCCATACCAGGCGGTGATACAGCCCGACAGGATGCTCTTTATTGTGCATCTGTAAAAGTTTGTGAGTGTTTTTGGTGACAAGCCGAATTTCTTCAGCCTGCTGAGGTTGAAGAGGCGCTGCTGCGCCTTCTTCACCACGCTGTCTGTGTGGGTGGACCATTTCAGTTTGTCCGTGATGTGTGCGCCGAGGAACTTAAAACTCTCCACCCTCTCCACTACTGTCCTGTCAATGTAGATAGGGGCTGCTCCCTCTGCTGTTTCCTGAAGTCCACGATCATCTCCTTTGTTTTGTTGACATTGAGTGTGAGGTTATTTTCCTGACACCACACTCTGAGGGCCCTCACCTCCTCCCTGTAGGCCGTCTCATCGTTGTTGGTAATCAAGCCTACCACTGTAGTGTCGTTTGCAAACTTGATGATTGAGTTGGAGGCGTGCATGGCCACGCAATCATGGGTGACAACGCACCCTTGTGGGGACCCAGTGTTGAGGATCAGCGGGGTGGAGATGTTGTTACCTACCCTCACCACCTGGGGGCGGCCCGTCAGGAAGTCCAGGATCCAGTTGCACAGGGCGGGGTCGAGACCCAGGATCTCGAGCTTAATGGCGAGTTTGGAGGGTACTATGGTGTTAAATGCTGAGCTGTAATCGATGAACAGCATTCTTACATAGGTATTCCTCTTGTCCAGATGGGTTAGGGCAGTGTGCAGTGTGATGGCGATTGCGTCGTCTGTGGACCTATTGTGGCGGTAAGCAAATTGGAGTGGGTCTAGGGTGTAAGGTAGGGTGGAGGTGATATGGTCCTTGAGTAGTCTCTCAAAGCACTTCATGATGACGGAAGTGAGTGCTACGGAGCGGTAGTCATTTAGCTCAGTTACCTTAGCTTTCTTGGGAACAGGAACAATCCGTTGTTATCCGTTGTCCTGCGTGAATTTAAGTATGCTTTCTCTAATTCTCTCTCTCCCCCTCTCCCTCTCCCTCCCCTCCCAGAGAACCTGAGCCCTGGGACCACGCCTCAGGACAACCTGGCCTGATGACTCCATGCTGTCCCCAGTCCACCTGGTCGTGCTGCTGCTCCAGTTTCAACCTGTTGCACAATCTACAACCACTGTGATTATTATTATTATTTGACCCTGCTGGTCATCTATGAACATCTTGGCCATGTACTGTTATAATCTCAACCCAGCACAGCCAGAAGAGGACTGGCCACCCCTCAGAGCCTGGTTCCTCTCTAGATTTATTCCTAGGTTCCTGCCTGTCACAAGAATTTTCAATCCCAATGATAATAACTAACAATTATTAAAGCTTTGACTAAGTCCCGAGGTTTGTAAGACCCTGGGTTTAATAATAATTAGGCAAAGACTCAGCTTAATCAAAAGGTTCGTACAGTTAATTCACGAGAACGTTCTAAAGTCCAAATACAAAGGACATGTCATTTTATAACTCCCTACTTACGCACATACCTACACACAAACAGTAGATAAAAACAGTAGATAGCCTACGCACAGACATACACACGAACAGTAGGTAGGATGTATCCTTCTCCATAGTTCTCACCACTGTTTATCACTACCAAGCTGGCAGTTCCATCCCCCCGAGATTAGAGGGACCTTGACGCGACTCCCTTTCCTGCCGTAAGTTTCTCCCAGTTCTAACCAGGTCAGGTCATGAATAGTTTAATTGTTCTCTGTGTTTTCTTAAGACACACACACACACATTTCTCTCCCTTACTGGTCTCGACCAAACCTTATTGGACTTAAGTTTATCACTTTTATTCATTATATATGTTACATAATGTCATAATTACATTTCAGGGTGGAATTGTTTAATCATTACCTTTAAGCATATAAATTCCCTTATCACTGCCTTTCCAGGGAGTTTTTCCTAGCCACTGTGCTTCGACATCTGCATTGCTTGCTGTTTGGGGTTTTAGGCTGCGTTTCTGTATAGCACTTTGTGACATCGGCTGATGTAAAAAGGGCTTTATAAATACATTTGATTGATTGATTGATTGATTCCTTCCAAACCACTCATTGTTGAATTTACAATTTCCAACTTATTGTGTAATGTTTATGTCCAATGGCCGATGAGCACCGATACGTTTTATCTATAATTTATCTTCATATGACAAGGATTGAAAAGGATTTGCCAGTAGATTGTCGACATGATTCATGATGATGACTGCTTGTCTAGCTTGCAAGCTAAGATTTTGAAAGAATGATGACATCATCAGTCCAATCAAAGCTACGGTAGATATAACGTGATTTGACGTCATTTTATCTTTGGCCATTGACCTTGAGCCTTCTTGGATGGGCACTTCTAATGTAACTCTATGGCAGCACCCAAGGGGCTTGAATTTTCAAGATCTCCATGTAGATTTTGCGGTTACATAGTGTCCCCATGAGTGACACAATACTGAGCCAATCACGGCGCAACTAGAGAACATTACCAACCCATCGTATTTTCCGCTGGCTGCCTCACCACCACAGAAAGCACTGTGTTAGGCTGAAACACCTGCATTTTGGAGCTGCCTTACTCAAGAAAGCAAAAAACAGACCATGTTTGTATGCAGCTTTATTAACTCAATTATTCTTATTTTTACATTGTTTAGAAACTGATATGTGACACGTCTTAATGCCAAAATAATAAAATAGATGGTGCCAGTGAAGAAGGCAGACATTTTACGTGCCCCCAACCGATTGTGTTTTTTTGTTTGTTTATCTGCGTTGTTTGTAACATGTTTTTTACTCTTTTTGTACATAATGTTGCCGTTACCATCTCTTATGATCAAAAATAACTTCTAGACATCAGGACTACAATTACTCACCACGGACTAGCAGAATCCTTTTTCTTCTTTCACGACTCTGACGAGCCTGAGGCGGAGGATATACAGCTCCCTCGGGAACAGGTCCCAACCCCAGTGATCTGCGTGAAGAGGAGGTGGAGAAAGAGGCCGGAGAGCGGGCCGCCTTCTGAGAAGTTGGAGGCTATCGAATAAACCCCTACTTCCCTCAATTCTGCTAGCAAACATGCAATCTTTGGACAATAAAATGGACGAGTTACTGGGATGATTAAACTACCAATAGGACATTAAAAACTGTAACATCTTATGCTTCACGGAGTCGTGGCTGAACAACGACAATATCAACATAGAGCTGGCTGGTTATACGATGTACTGGCAGGATAGAACAGCAGCGTCTGGTAGGTCCCGTGTGGCTCAGTTGGTAGAGCATGGTGTTTGCAACACCAGGGTTGAGGGTTCGATTCCCACAGGGGACCAGTATGGGAAAACAATAAATAATAATAAATGTATGAAATGTATGCATTCACTACTGTAAGTCACTCTGGATAAGAGCGTCTGCTAAATGCTTAAAATGTCAAATGGTAGGACAAAGGGCGGCAGTCTATGTATTTTTGTAAACAACAGCTGGTGCACGATATCTAAGGAAGTCTCGAGCTATTACCCGCCTGAGGTAGAGTTTCTCATGATAAGCTGCAGACCACACTACCTACCGAAAGAGTTTTCATCTGTATTCAAATTTCTATCAGCATGTTAAATGTGCATCTAGAGGGAAAATAACTCAAGACCACCTATACTTCTCACACAGAGATGCATACAAAGCTCTCCCTCACCCTCCTTTTGGCTAATCTGACCATAATTCCATACTCCTGATTCCTGCTTACAAGCAAACTTTAAAGCAAGAAGCACCAGTGACTAGATCAATAAAAAAAAGTGGTCAGATGAAGCAGATGCTAAGCTACAGGACTGTTTTGCTAGCATAGACTGGAATATGTTCCAGGATTCCTCCAATGGCATTGACGAGTACACCAGATCTGTCATTGGCTTCATCAATAAGTGCATCGATGACATTGTCCCCACAGTGACCGTACGTACATACTCCAACCAGAAGCCATGGATTACAGGCAGCATCTGCACTGAGTTAAAGGCTATTACCTACATGTACATACTACCTCAACTAACTGGTGCCCCCACACATTGACTCTGTGCCATTCAGACGAGTTTTATAAATCATATTTTTATTTGGGTTTGTCAATCAGGGTTACATTGGGAAGCATTATTCACAACCATGAATAAAAGGCACGGCAATATGTGTTGTGATTTTGCCACAGAGTAGAGATTTTATTCAGACATGACAGGGTGGTATTGCCTGTATACTGAAGTTACATTTAACACTGAACTAAAAGAACACAAGTCATTTATAGAACCAGACTTATAAAAAGTAAAAGTACTGGAAATAATTAGCATACACTTATGATTATGGAGGTTAAGAGTTGACTAGTATGCTTTACTATTCTTAGTCTTCTTAACTGTTTTTAACCCTGATCTTCTCTCTCTATGGTCATCTTGATCCAGTCTAAGTAATTCTCCACTTTGGTATAGTAACCCTTTTTAGAATCCTTTCCCAGTTCACAAGGGGAACCCCAGGACACAATGCCTCTCAGATGATATGGCCCTCTGTTGTCCTTGTTCCCTGATCCCAGCATAGGGAGAAATAATGGACCCCCACTATCCCCCTTGCAGCTATCTGTCCCACCACCCCCTGCACAGAACATGTTCTCAGTGAAAACCATTGGCTTGTTAATAATAGGCAACACAGGTGTATCCTCACACACACTTTGGGGGTATCTTCCCACGGATGTGTAAAGCAAGTAGCGGCTTTTTTCCTTCATTTTGGATTCATCTTTATTCTCTGTCCCACCCCACCCTGAAACAGTGCTCTGTTGACCCTCTTTGAATCTTCCATCAGCCTCAGGCAGGCATATGGGGAGAACATTGGGCCCTAACTTCACCCTGGAAGACATTCTGATGAGAGCTATGTCGTTGTCGTAGGTTGTGCGTTCATTTCCAGCTATGCCCTTAATGTAGTCAGGGTGAATGATAATCTTCTCTGTTACCATGACAGCCACGTCAGGATCCGTTTCTTTTGCTTTTATCCCATCTATCAGCCCCCCGAAAAATGTAAGCGTGCTTTCTTCGTAGCCATCCACTACATGAGCTGCTGTGATGGCCCACCGGTCATTGATCAGGGATGCTCCTCCTCTTTTGGGCTGTTTAGTGAGAAGCTGCCAGGGTATCTCTCCCATATTCGCCTTTTTGCCCCCCAAAATTCTTCCAAAGATGGAAATATCTGTTTCTGTCTTCCCACACACTAGAAGAGAGACAAACCAGAACAATACACTGGATCATTGATAGTGTAACAGCAGTTATACTGTACTTTCATCCACCCAGTGTTAGAGAAGCTACTGTGAAAATATAGTTTACCAAGCTACGAATTACTTCTCACTGGAAGAAGGTAAGCTACACTAAAGTTACCCTTAGTTTACTTAACTAAAGTTACTTTGAAAAGTAGTTCACTACATAAAAACAACTTAGTGGAAAATGATCATAACTAAATGTGAAATGTCATAAACTACAAATTTCAAGAAAAACTTACTCTGGAGTCATGTTAACAGAATGTGTAATTAAGCCTATTAAACACAAGTTTCAAGTGAGAATTAGGCAGGTCTAAAAATGTTTCTTACTAAAAAAGTAGTGTGTATTTCCAGTAAGCTACACAGCTACATGGTAAAAAAAAAAAAGTAATTAACTACTGTAAACACTATCAAGATTTGAATTTAGTTAAACTACCACCAAGCTACTGCAAAATGTAGTTAAAATACTAGTTGAACTACATATAGTTCATTACTCCACAACACTGCGTACACCTGATAAATGACAGCGAGGCATACCTTCGATGCACTTTGGTAACTTTTCTTGGCCCTTGACCGATGTCCACGTACCACTGGCATCACAGATGTACTTCGCTGAAGGAACAGAAGGGAGGTAAGAGCACAGGTAGGGTAGATAGTGATGGCATGTGGAGCGGGCTCAGAAAACATAGGGCAAGTATACTGAAGATACTGTATAGAAATGATCAGGGAAGAAGGGATGGAAGAAAGGAGGAGATTTACATAAAAAGTTAAAGAAAAAAGATAACAGCTGCAGTTGTAGGTAAATAAGACTGTATGGACTAACCGTCTCCCTCCAGTGTGTAGTATTTGGATTCACACTTGAACTGGACCTTGTCACGAAACAGAGTGCTTGGATCCTTGTCCACCAGTTGAAGGGCCTCATCACTAGAAGTGTCTGGATCTCCACAATCCACAGCTAGAGTGAACCAGACATACAGAGCAAACCAACATTTCTGACACAATTTCCAAAACAAATTGCTTTAAAAGAAAAATAACTTTATGAAAATGCAACAGTCCTGGACCTCGTTTCCCAGAGCCTTCATAGCGTTACGATCATTGTTAGAACCATCGTAAGATGTATCGGTAGTAGCTGATCTGTTTCTCAGAACCTTCATTAATAACATTGTTCTTAAAAGCCATTGCACCAAGTGATCCAGACCACATGTAGAGCAGCCAAAGTGCCATCCATTTTTTGACCTTCCGAGTCAATTTATTCACAGAATATCTCCGCTACACATAGAATCAAGATGTTTAGGCTAGGTACTGGACCACCCCTCCCCAAAGTACATTTCGACCTGTCCCTTAGCGAACGTTCTCTCTACGTGCTTGTTTGGGAAACACTCTTACAAAGTTGGCTCGTAAATAATGATGTAACTGGTACGATCATCGTACTGCTTAAATGTACATCGCAACTGGGAAACGAGGCCCAGGGTATTATTACTCAAAGCAAGATCAGCAAGAATGTTCATAAGGATGATCAACAGGGATGGTATTTATTCATTCTTGAATTGCAGTGGTAAATGCTGTCCCTTGACTTTGTTGTTTAAAAAGTCCTTATACTACAAAATATGTGTCTGCATTTTAGAAACTACTGTGGGCTAACGAATTGGCTTGTCTCACTGGTGATGTAGAGGTGTAGTGACATGTTTTGGGGATTCAGAGATATCTATCTATTCTTTCTTTGATGCTAAACAGTGAACAAAAGTATTTTCATATATTGTATAGATAAATAAAACAAAGAAGGCTAGTAAAATATGTTTTATTTACTAGTGTAATGTGTGTTTTACCACCTTGAAAATCACTATACTAAAAATGCTGGGTTGTTTGGATGACCCAACTGCTGGGTTGCAGGCATTGGGTCACTTAGTTTGGTTGTTTTCTTTAAAAAGAGCAAAGTTATTGATGCTGGGTTATTGAGATATGATATGACTCAGTGGGTGGGTTAATTCTCCCGCCAAATCTAAAAGATCAAAGTGATCCCGTAAGCTCGTGAATGAGGATTGTTGAAGCTGTGCTCAGTGGAATTACTTTTGACAGAAAAATGGGCAAAACATTGTGGCTGACCAAAGACGGTGAGTAAAAAGCTAGCTAGCTAACATGACTAATTATCGATTCAGGTTAAATAGACCTGGTTATCATAATTACGTATTATCTCAGTCATTGACAATTTTAGTGTAACGCTCGTCGTAAGAAGGAGGAGTGGACCAAGGCGCAGCGTGGTAAGTGTTCATGATACTTTATTTCAAGAAGCACTCAAACAAAATAACAAACGGCAAAAAAACGAACGCGCACAGTTCTGTCATGCTCAGAATGCTAAACAGAAAATAACCTCCCACAAACACAGGTGGAAAACAGGCTGCCTCAGTATGATTCCCAATCAGAGACAACGATAGACAGCTGCCTCTGATTGGGAACCACACTGGCCCAAAAACAAAGAAACAGAAAACATAACCTTCCCCACCCGAGTCACACCCTGACCTAACCAAACATAGAGAATAATAAGGATCTCTACGGTCAGGGCGTGACATTTAGATAATCTTATTTAGAATGAGTCAAACGGGTTCGGTAGGTATTGCGGCTTTGAGGTCACGGTTCGGTTTCGCTACAGCGGAATAATTCAATTACAACAGTTACTGTAGTAAATGATTGTTTATTTAAGAAAATACAAAGTGTAGTATTCCTGATTCCATATATGACCATAAGTCATATAATGCCTGATGAGAACACTTTGTATTTTCTTAAATGAAAACACGATTGCTCATCAACAACAACACTAAAATAAGGTGCAATATGCTTTGCTTGTAAATTATGTCTGACTGTTGGAGTGTGCCTCTGACTATCCGTGAATTTAAAAAAATAAGAAAATCGTGCCTTCTGGTTTGCTTAATTTAAGGAATTTAAAAATATTTATATTTTTACTTTTACTTTTGATACAAAATATATTTTAGCAATTACATTTACTTTTGACACTTAAGTATATTTAAAACCAAATACTTTTAGACTTTTACTCAAGTAGTATATACTTGGTGACTTTAACTTATACTTGAGTCATTTTCAATTAAGGTATCTTTACTTTTGCTCAAGTATGACAATTGGGTACTTTTTCCACCACTGTAGGCCTATGCTATAATGCTTTCTTATGCACACTTGTGTGACTCTCAAAACGGGGGCGTCTGTAGCACGTCTCATTTCCCACTCCGAGATAATGTGATGGGCTGTCGCCATTAAGTCTCTTGGTGCTTTCAAGACAACTGAAGAAAAAAAAACAAGGTCAAATCATGACGTCACTGAACTTCAGGTTGGATTTTTCTGTCAGAGCTTGTTTTTTTTTTCGAGTTGGAAGTTGGAGATTTCCCAGTTCCCCGTTGTTTAGAACATGTCATAAGTAGCCCTGGTGGTCCATCCATCTGTAGTAGGTGCAACACAGGATGCATTGGCCAATTCATTGCCAACTTCAGCTTTAGCTTGCTTATATAGAGCGTGTACCACCTGTTTGCTGAAATGGCAAAGTTTGTTATGAGGCTTGAACACTTTCTCAAGGTGATGAAACCCCCTATTCTTCTCAACCCCGGAGAATGGCCGCATATCCACGGCTATTTGGGAGGACAGGCTCGTGGTAATGGCTGAAGCGGAATAAATGGAATGGTATCAAATACATCAAACATATGGTTTCCATGGTTTCCATGTGTTTGATGTCATTCCATTTGCTCCGTTCCAGCCATTATTATGAGCCGTCCTCCCCTCAGCAGCCTCCACTGAAACATACCTATCGCTTTGTAATTTCTTTGGCCCAGTCAGAATCAGCTGTGACGGGCTGCTTAAATGCAGAGCGGAGACAAAGTTCTACATAACTAGTTCCTGGCTGCCCTTCACAAAAGGAAAGCTTGAAAAAAATCCCATGCCCAAATGTCCCCTTAATTCAAGAATGATACCTATATCCATACCTATACCTCATACCTATATCCATACCTATACCACATACCTATATCCATACCTATACCACATACCTATATCCATACCTATACCTCATACCTATACCACATACCTATATCCATACCTATACCTCATACCTATATCCATACCTATACCACATACCTATATCCATACCTATACCTCATACCTATATCCATACCTATACCACATACCTATATCCATACCTATACCTCATACCTATACCACATACCTATATCCATACCTATACCTCATACCTATATCCATACCTATACCACATACCTATATCCATACCTATACCTCATACCTATATCCATACCTATACCTCATACCTATATCCATACCTATACCACATACCTATATCCATACCTATACCTCATACCTATATCCATACCTATACCACATACCTATATCCATACCTATACCTCATACCTATATCCATACCTATACCTCATACCTATATCCATACCTATACCTCATACCTATATCCATACCTATACCTCATACCTATATCCATACCTATACCACATACCTATATCCATACCTGTACCTCATACCTATATCCATACCTATACCTCATACCTATATCCATACCTATACCTCATACCTATATCCATACCTATACCACATACCTATATCCATACCTATACCACATACCTATATCCATACCTATACCTCATACCTATATCCATACCTATACCTCATACCTATATCCATACCTATACCTCATACCTATATCCATACCTATACCACATACCTATATCCATACCTATACCACATACCTATATCCATACCTATACCTCATACCTATACCTCATACCTATATCCATACCTATACCTCATACCTATATCCATACCTATACCTCATACCTATATCCATACCTATACCTCATACCTATATCCATACCTATACCTCATACCTATATCCATACCTATACCTCATACCTATATCCATACCTCATACCTATATCCATACCTATACCTCATACCTATATCCATACCTCATACCTATATCCATACTTAACTTTTGCTATTTTTCTACACCAGAACATTTTGCGTTACACCTATCAAGAGTGTTAATCGCTGGCTATATTAATCCTGTGAAATACAATTGTAGAGATGGTCTCGTCTCACTCACGTTCACAGCGGTGCACAGGACTCCACTCGCCTGTCCTCTGGCATGTCGACTCATACTCTTTGTCACCCTTTGAAGAGAGAACACACGTATCTAGTAGTGTACAATCTATTATGTCATGTCTTTAAGAACATTCAAATTGTCAAAATGTCTTCAGTTCTTCTACAGCACCAAACTAAGCTCTTGGTTGAATATGAAAGCTAACTGAACCATTTTACTGCCTCTTGTGAACTTAGAGTACTGTAGCCTACTCACTGTGTTCAGAACACTCCCTAGGTCGCAAGTCACCGTGACTGTGTCACCTTGGTGATATTCAGATTGCTGTGGGGCCAGGGTGGAGTTGGAGGTCACAATCCCTCCGCAGGTCTTTGCTGCAATGAAACAAGTCCTAAGTCATAATTTTATTTTGATCCATTATACAGTGCCTTCAGAAAGGATTCAACCCCCTTGACTTTTTACACATTTTGTTGTGTTACAGCATGAATTTAAAATGGATTACATTTGGATTCTGTGTCACTAATCTACACACAATATTCCATAATTTCAAAGTGGAATGTTGTTTTTAGAAAATACAAATAAAACAATAAAAATGAAAAGCTGAAATGTCTTGAGTCAATAAGTATTCAACCTTTTTGTTATGGCAAGCCCAAATAAGTTCAGGAGTTAAAAATGTGCTTATAAATACACATAATAAGTTGCCTGGACTCACTTTGTGTGCGGTAGTAGTGGTTAATATGGTTTTTGAACGACTACCCCATCTCTGTACCCCACACATACAATTAAATTGGCTGTAAAATGTATGGCAACACTTGAAAATGGCTGTCTAGCAATGATCAACAACCAACTTGACAGAGCTTGGAGAATTTAAAAAAGAAAGATTGGCAAATATTGTTTAATCCAGGTGTGCAAAGCTCTTAGAGATGTACCCACATTTTTCTTCAAATGACAATTAAATCCATTTTAATTTCACTTTGTAACAAAATTATACTTTTTTTAAGTCAAGGGGGTTGAATACTTCGCGAAGGCACTGTACAGCGTGGTCCTTTGTAGTTCAGTTGGTAGAGCTTGGCGCTTGTAACGCCATCCATACGTGAAATGTATGCATGACTGTAAGTCACTTAGAATAAAAGCGTCTGCTAAAGGGTATGTATGTTACATGATTTAATCCAGAAATGTGCTTTTTTTTATGTATAAAAGTTGTCGTTTTTCAGTTATCGTGTGCATATTATTTCATATTATTTCAAGGATTCATATAATGAGTAGTTTCCTAAAAGCGTACATGACCCTATTGAAAGCCTTACTTGTGGTTCTGTAGTGGATAGTGAAGCCATTGTTGGAGCCCTGTCCGTCAGAGTTGAAGAGAATGCGGGCGTGGTGTGACCCAGTGCGGAGGGGAGGGGAGGGAGGCACACGGCCACAGAATGGCCCCTGAGTCCCAGAGGAAGTCTCAACCTGAAAACAACAGAATATGTCATATGAAGAAAATATGTTGTACCGGGAAAACAGGATATGCACTGTATCAGGAATACTGTAAGACTACAAGGTGAGAGGGGGACATTGTTGTTGAAGCATATTCAGTGACCTTGAAATGTAGTTTGGTTTAATGTCCTCATATTCGCTGTCAAGGTGACGGCCACTTCCGCTACCAGATGCCTTTTATCAAGTTTTTACTCTAGACCATTGCACTACGTTTGTGTGCATTGAAAACGTTTTAAAAACTACAAGGCTGAGGGGGTAGTCACTTCCTGGTTACTTTCACAGCGTATGTCAGGTGCAAATCTTGTTAGAGGGATTGGTCACCTTCATGGGAGGGTGCACAGCATAATGTAGGAATTTCACAGAACTTACACATAGTAATAGTGAGAATCAGCAGAGTGTTTCTTGACCACATGACCGAAGAAAAACTCTAGGCCCTATTTATAGGCTACAGCTACTCACCATGAGTGTGTCCACACACTGTCCGTCTGGCCCCTGCTCCACATCAAACTCCCCAGTGAAGTGTAGGAGCAGCTCCAGGTTGTCCTCTACAGACAGGATGTAGGAGCAGTGGGCATGCTCAGCATACGGGCCGGGCCGAGACGGACTGGATATCACACCACGCAGCGTGCCGGACAGGTCTTCAGTGCAACTCACTGTGGTAGAGACGTATGATGAATAACATGACTCTCATTGTCATCATCATCATTATCATAGAGGGATGGTGTTGTATCATGAAGTCGGTAGCTGTATGAGCAACAAATAGTAACGCCATCGCATCTTTGTCGTTATTAACACAATTTGCATCATCATCATACTTCATTCTTCATCATTCTCTCTTTGTTTTCATTTCCCCTTAGTGCTTCTCCTTCTTGCTCTCCTCTGTTCATTCTGTCTTTCACTTCCTCTTTCCCTTTCCCTGTCCCTGTCCCTGTCCCTTCCCGTCTCTCTCTCTCTCTCTCTCTCTCTCTCTCAATTCAATTCAATTCAATTCAATTCAAGGGGCTTTATTGGCATGGGAAACATATGTTAACATTGCCAAAGCAAGTGAAGTAGATAATAAACAAAAGTAAAATAAACAATAAAAATGAACAGTAAGCATTACACTCATAGACGTTCCAAAAGAGTAAAGACATTACAAATGTCATATTATGTATATATACAGTGTTCTCTCGCTCTCTCATTTGTCTCTCTTTTTCTCTCTTTTTCTCTTTCTCTCTCTCTCGGTCGCTCTCTCCCTCTCTCCCTCGTCTCTGTCTCTCTATACCTGTGCAGGTGTGTCCGTCTGTGTCCAGGTGGTAACCAAGGCGACAGGAGCAGAGGTAGCCTCCAATGTAGTTGTGGCAAAACTGGGTACATCCGTTATCTGGGTCCTCCTCACACTCATCAAAGTCTGTTAGAAGACAACATATGTCTGACTAAGGTTCATTGGTTACATGAGGTAATGCAACAACAACAAAAAATACAATTTTATCATAGTTTAAGAGAAATACAGCAATGCTCCCTTTCTCCTCCTCACCTTGCAGCATGTAAAACCCTCTGAAGCCAGTGTGTCTCTTGGTGTTGGAGTAGTCAGAGCGGAACGAGAGAGAGAGGCAGCCCTCCACGGAGGAAAGGAGTGAGGGATTGACGGTAGAATCAAGGTCCTCAAATGACATTTCACCACATTGAAGGGCTATCTGCTTTCCATCTGCAAAGATCTAACAGAGGGATGAGAGGAGAGAACATTTGTCCCATCTTTAAAAAACACATGGACACCTTAGGATTTCTAATTGTGACATCTAATATCCCTTCCATTCCCACCCCAATAACAGTAATAATAGACAACGTTTTTGCCATATCTCAAAGTATGTTACATAACAGTGAAAGTGTCATCCGTGAGTCATTGACACCTGACTTTAACCAATGGATTGTTGATGCTATGTATTGGCCAATGAGAGGCTTGAAGCTACCAGTCAGCCATAATGGCACTCCCCAGAAGAAGCAGTCCTCCATATGAATGAATAGAATTCTACGGTGTCTCAAGGACAAAATGTATTTCATGTATTTAAGTATGCTTTTATTTTTATGTTTAGTTCACATAATATAATTTCAAAGTATGCATTAAAAGGTGACTGCAATAGAATAAGCATGGCAAAAACAAATGTAGAAATTAATAAATGCATTTCTATAGCTTCCAAAACAATTTTTACACTGGTGGGGGAGTGCCAAGATGGAGGCTTCAAAACAGCACCTCCTATCAGTCATATAGTGTATATATAAATAATTGCCTTTAACCCTTCACACTGACCTCCAGGGCGTCGTTCTCGCAGCCGTCACTGTCCTCCATGTCCAGGTGTGTCAGCGTGAGGGCGAGGGTGTGGCCGGGAGGGGCACACCTGCTCCAGTTCAGACTGGCATCAGGTGGGTAACCACGGGGATAGCCTGGAGACTCCACCCACCCCGAGAGCATTGACATGGCACAGAGGGGCAGGAGGAACAGACAGAGGCTGGGGGAGGACGAAGACAGAAAGAGAGAGGGGGGGATGAAGACAGAAAGAGAGAGAGAGGGGGTAAAGGACGAAGACAGAAAGAGAGAGAGGGGGGAGAGGACAAAGACAGAAAGAGAGGGGGGAGAGGACGAAGATAGAAAGAGATAGAGGGGGGAGAGGACAAAGACAGAAAGAGAGGGGGGAGAGGACAAAGACAGAAAGAGAGGGGGGAGAGGACAAAGACAGAAAGAGAGGGGGAGAGGACGAAGACAGAAAGAGAGAGAGGGGGGAGAGGACAAAGACAGAAAGAGAGGGGGGAGAGGACAAAGACAGAAAGAGAGGGGGGAGAGGACAAAGACAGAAAGAGAGGGGGGTGAGGACAAAGACAGAAAGAGAGGGGGGAGAGGACAAAGACAGAAAGAGAGGGGGTGAGGACAAAGACAGAAAGAGAGGGGGGAGAGGACAAAGACAGAAAGAGAGGGGGGAGAGGACAAAGACAGAAAGAGAGGGGGGAGAGGACGAAGACAGAAAGAGAGAGAGGGGGGAGAGGACAAAGACAGAAAGAGAGAGAGGGGGGAGAGGACAAAGACAAAAAGAGAGGGGGGAGAGGACAAAGACAGAAAGAGAGGGGGGAGAGGACAAAGACAGAAAGAGAGGGGGGAGAGGACGAAGACAGAAAGAGAGGGGGGAGAGGACAAAGACAGAAAGAGGGGGGGAGAGGACAAAGACAGAAAGAGAGGGGGGAGAGGACGAAGACAGAAAGAGAGGGGGGAGAGGACAAAGACAGAAAGAGAGGGGGAGAGGACGAAGATAGAAAGAGAGAGAGGGGGGAGAGGACAAAGACAGAAAGAGAGAGAGGGGGGAGAGGACAAAGACAGAAAGAGAGAGAGAGGGGGGAGAGGACAAAGACAAAAAGAGAGGGGGGAGAGGACAAAGACAGAAAGAGAGGGGGGAGAGGACAAAGACAGAAAGAGAGGGGGGAGAGGACGAAGACAGAAAGAGAGGGGGGAGAGGACAAAGACAGAAAGAGAGGGGGGAGAGGACGAAGACAGAAAGAGAGGGGGGAGAGGACAAAGACAGAAAGAGAGGGGGAGAGGACAAAGATAGAAAGAGAGAGAGGGGGGAGAGGACAAAGACAGAAAGAGAGAGAGGGGGGAGAGGACAAAGACAGAAAGAGAGAGAGGGGGGAGAGGACGAAGACAGAAAGAGAGAGAGGGGGGAGAGGACAAAGACAGAAAGAGAGGGGGGAGAGGACGAAGACAGAAAGAGAGAGGGGGGGAGAGGACAAAGACAGAAAGAGAGGTGGGAGAGGACGAAGACAGAAAGAGAGAGAGGGGGGAGAGGACAAAGACAGAAAGAGAGGGGGGAGAGGACGAAGACAGAAAGAGAGAGAGGGGGGAGAGGACAAAGACAGAAAGAGAGGGGGAGAGGACGAAGACAGAAAGAGAGAGAGGGGGGAGAGGACAAAGACAGAAAGAGAGGGGGGAGAGGACAAAGACAGAAAGAGAGAGAGGGGGGAGAGGACAAAGACAGAAAGAGAGGGGGGAGAGGACAAAGACAGAAAGATAGGGGGGAGAGGACGAAGATAGAAAGAGAGGGGGGAGAGGACAAAGACAGAAAGAGAGGGGGAGAGGACAAAGACAGAAAGAGAGGGGGGAGAGGACGAAGACAGAAAGAGAGAGAGGGGGGAGAGGACAAAGACAGAAAGAGAGGGGGAGAGGACGAAGATAGAAAGAGAGGGGGGAGAGGACAAAGACAGAAAGAGAGGGGGGAGAGGACGAAGACAGAAAGAGAGAGAGGGGGGAGAGGACAAAGACAGAAAGAGAGGGGGAGAGGACGAAGATAGAAAGAGAGAGAGGGGGGAGCGGGGAGGGGACGAAAACGGAAAGAGAGAAAGGGGGGAGAGAAGGGAGAGAAAAGAGAGAAAGCAAGAGAGAAGGGGGGCAAAAAGTGGGAGCGATACAGAGAGAAAGATGGGACACAGTCAAAGAAGAGAACATGAAGATTAACAAAGAGACACCGAGAGAGAAGGAAAGTATGAAGAAAAAGAGAGAGTCAATAATATAAACAAATAGAGAGAGAGAGAAACAGTCAGACAGACAGAAAGAATAAGGGTGAGAGATGCATGTGAATATCAGTTCAGACTTACAGTACATAAATTATAATATTAGCCCTTAAAATGCTGGGTTCATTTCACACAATCACATCCATTGAGGAAGAAGAAAATTACACCACATATCCCAAGAAGGAAACTGTAAATCACGATCGTTGCATAAGGTCGTCACTTAAAATGTGTTGCTTGTTTTAATATCACTCAGTGCTGTATAAATGCAGGGTGGTGAGCTTACATATTATATTTGTGTTTATATTCTGTTTGATAAGATATGATAAAAAAATCATTACATACCTCACTACTAGCATGGTGAGGAAGTGATCACTTCTGCCTCAGCAAATAAACAAACTCACTGTCTTTCTCTTTTCTTGATATTTCACTTTGACTCTCTCCCTCTAACCCCTCCCACTGGGCACAGACGTCAATTCAACGTCTATTCCACGTTGAGAGAGAACTTTACTGTTCATTTCTGATTGTTTATTTCACTTTTGTTTATTATCTTTTCCACTTGCTTTGGCAATGTAAACATGTTTCCCATGCCAAAAAAACTTTGAATTGAATTGACAGAGAAAGAGAGAGTGCATATAGAGAGAGTGAGGGACAGACACGGAGAGAGAGAGAGAGAGAGAGAGAAAGAGAGAGAGAGAGAGAGAGAAGAAGGAAGGAAGGAAGGACGGAAGGAAGGAAGGAAGAGAGAATCAGGGGTATATATTTCTGTCTTCATCTACTCATCATCTAACATCTCTCAACAGCTCCAGATCAGCAGCATTACAACACTATCAGGACAAAGGTTCAGTAAATGAATAAAGGGAGAGAGAGTGACGGGAAGGGCTGGAGTGGTCAGGGGAAGTATCTTATTGTGTTGGTGTGCATTGTGTGCCACATCTGGACATACTGATCTGGAGACAGTGCCAAAAGCAGCCTCTAGAATCCTCCTCTCTACAGCTAGTTTACACGATCCAGAACAGTGCACCTCGTGCCAGAGAGGGAGGGCAGGAAGGAAAGGGGGGAGAGAGAGAGAGAGAGAGAAGCACAGGGCAGATGAGGGGCATCAGGGCTTTCCGTTGTGGAGGGCAAGCGAGGGGGAAAGAGGTGGGTGAGAGAGCCAAGGAAGCAGCTCTATATTCTCACTGAGAGAACGAAGGAGACAGCAGAGAAGACAAAGAGTGAGTGATACTTCAGCGGAAGAAAGACGTAAAAGTCAGAAATAGTGATAGAGAACAAGAGAGCTAGAGCCAGAGAGGCGGAGTGTGAAAGGATATACATTCAACCGAGACCAGTGGATCAACAACATAAATGGTGAAGAAGAATGTTTTACTTGAATAGTAACGATTTTACAGAGGAGAATTACTGAAAAACACAAACTTTATGAGAGAGTCAACATTTTAACAAAGAGACTATCATCAAATGGACTAGAGATGACTGAATTGGAATGCAAAACTGAGGAATACCTTCATGATGCTTCTGGGGTGAAAAGGTGCTGTGAGCGTTGTCGTAAAGGTCAGTGACTACTGGTGTGTTTCTGTTGTCGTAAAGGTCAGTGACTACTGGTGTGTTTCTGTTGTCGTAAAGATCAGTGACTACTGGTGTGTTTCTGTTGTCGTAAAGGTCAGTGACTACTGGTGTGTTTCTGTCGTCGTAAAGGTCAGTGACTACTGGTGTGTTTCTGTCGTCGTAAAGGTCAGTGACTACTGGTGTGTTTCTGTTGTCGTAAAGGTCAGTGACTACTGGTGTGTTTCTGTTGTCGTAAAGATCAGTGACTACTGGTGTGTTTCTGTTGTCGTAAAGGTCAGTGACTACTGGTGTGTTTCTGTCGTCGTAAAGGTCAGTGACTACTGGTGTGTTTCTGTCGTCGTAAAGGTCAGTGACTACTGGTGTGTTTCTGTCGTCGTAAAGGTCAGTGACTACTGGTGTGTTTCTGTTGTCGTAAAGGTCAGTGACTACTGGTGTGTTTCTGTTGTCGTAAAGGTCAGTGACTACTGGTGTGTTTCTGTTGTCGTAAAGGTCAGTGACTACTGGTGTGTTTCTGTTGTCGTAAAGGTCAGTGACTACTGGTGTGTTTCTGTTGTCGTAAAGGTCAGTGACTACTGGTGTGTTTCTGTTGTCGTAAAGGTCAGTGACTACTGGTGTGTTTCTGTTGTCGTAAAGGTCAGTGACTACTGGTGTGTTTCTGTTGTTGTAAAGGTCAGTGACTACTGGTGTGTTTCTGTTGTTCAGGTGGCTGTTGGAACAAGATGTCTGAAAGACCAGCGTTATACATGTGCCACACATACATATTAGATGTATTAACTGTACATTGCCTTGTCTGCAACATGACCATATTATCAAATGATGAACTGCAGTATAGAGGGGAAAACAGCAGTCCCTTTATCTCTACAACACTACATGAACACCAGAGGAGGCTGCTGAGGGGAGGACGGCTCATAATAATGGCTGGAACGGCACGAATGGAATGGCATCAAACACATGGAAAACATTTGTTTGATGTTGTTGATACCATTCCACTCATTCTGCTCCAGCCATTACCACGAGCCTGTCCTCCCCAATTTCCGCTAGCGGAACGCCTAGCCGATATCCAATGGAACATCGTGACGCGAAATACAAAACCTCAAAAATCCAATAATTTAAATTTCTCAAACATACGACTATTTTACACCATCTTAAAGATACACTTCTCCTTAATCCAACCACATTGTCCGATTTCAAAAAGGCTTTACAGCGAAAGCAAAACATTAGATTATGTTAGGAGAGTACATAGCCACAAATAATCACACAGCCATTTTCCAAGCAAGGACATGTGTCAATAAAACCCAAAACACAGCTAAATGAATCACTAAGCTTTGACGATCTTCATCAGATGACACTCCTAGGACATTATGTTACCCAATACATGTATGTTTTGTTCAATCAAGTTCATATTTATATCCAAAAACAGCATTTTACATTGGTGCATGATGTTCAGAAAATGTATTCCCACCAAAAACTTCCGATGAATTTACAAAAATACTCATCATAAACGTTGACAAAATACATAACAATTATTTTAAGAATTATAGATACAGAACACCTTAATGCAACCGCTGCATAAACTCAGAATTAGTATTAGAAATATGCTCTTACCTTTGCTGATCTTACATTTACATTTAAGTCATTTAGCAGACACTCTTATCCAGAGGGACTTACAGTAGTGAATGCATACATTTCTTACATTTTATTTTTGTACTGGCCCCCCGTGGGAATCAAACCCACAACCCTGGCGTTGCACACACCATGCTCCACCAATTGAGCCACAGGGATGCCCTCCCAAAACTGCTACTTCCACAAGAAATGTTGTTTTTGTTCGAAATAATCCATAGTTATGTCCAAATACCTCAGTTTTGTTTGTGCGTTCAGGTCACTATCCAAAGGCTAACCCGCGAGCGCAATTCGAGACACAAAAAGTCAAAATGTTCCATTACCGTACTTAGAAGCATGTCAAACACTGTTTAAAATCAATTTTTATGGTATTTTTAACGTAAAATTGCGATAATATTCCAACCGGACAATAGCGTATTCATTCAAGGAGAAAAAGAAAAAACAGCGACTCCGCATATCCAATCCCTTTGTTGCCAGGCAGACCACTCAGTAACTGAGCTCCTATACTCTGCCCAGTGACAGGAGAAGGCTCAAACCACTTTCTGAAGGCTTTAGACAGCCAATGGAAGCCTTAGAAAGTGCAACGTAACCCCACAGATACTGTAGTTTCAAAAGGGACTAGAAAGAAGAACTACAATTCTCAGATCCTCCACTTCCTGGTTGACTTTTTCTCAGGTTTTTGCCTGCCATATGAGTTCTGTTATACTCACAGACACCATTCAAACAGTTTTAGAAACTTCAGAGTGTTTTCTATCCACATCTACTGATAATATGCATATTCTCGATTCTGGGCAAGAGTAGTAACCAGTTTTTTTCATCCGGCCGTGAAAATACTGCCCCCTATCCATATCAGGTTTTAAGATGCCACCAGCCTGCTGTGATGAACACGTTACTATTGACAGTATAATACGGTCCCGTGTGGCTCAGTTAGTAGAGCATGTTGTTTGCAACGCCAGGGTTGTGGGTTCGATTCCCACGGGGGACCAGTATGGGGGAAAAATTATGAAATGTATGCATTCACTACTGTAAGTCGCTCTGGATAAGAGAGTCTGCTAAAATGTAAATGTATATATGGGGTATGGATGATCACATTTCTCTGTCATTCTCTCTTTCCCAACCTCACTCCAGGACAGTATGTTCGCACCGACTGTGGTAAGTCTACAAAAACAGAGTGTGAAACCTGTCAACATGAATACTTCACTGCTGAATTAAACTCCTTGAAAAAATGTCTACCCTGTAGGCTCTGCCATTCCAGTAAGTCCCTCCTCCTTATTCTGACAGTTCTACTCATTGTTCTCCTGTCTCCTTAAAATCATTTATTTTTGATCCGACTTATTCTCTCTCTCTCCCACCCCTGCTCTCTCTCTCATTCTCTCTCTCTCTCTGTCTCTCTCCCACCCCTGCTCTCTCTCTCCCACCCCTGCTCTCTCTCTCTCTCTCTCTCTCATTCTCTCTCTCTCGCTCTCTCTCTCGCCCACCCTTGCTCTCTCTCTCTCTGTCTCTCTCTCTCTCTCTCATTCTCTCTCTCTCTCCCAACTCTGCTGTCTCTCTCCCCCTCTCTCTCTCTCTCTCTCTCATTCTCTCTTTCTCTCTCATTCTCTCTCTCTCTCTCCCACCCCTGCTGTCTCTCTCCCACCCCTGCTCTCTCTCTCTCTCATTATCTCTCTCTCTCTCCCACCCCTGCTCTCTCTCTCTCTCTCTCTCATTCTCTCTCGCCCCCACCCTTGCTCTCTCTCTCTCTCTCATTCTCTCTTTCTCTCACTCGCTCCCCCGACCATCCTCTCTTTCTCTCTCTATCACTTTCCATCCCCTCTCCATCCCACCTCTCTCCTCATCTTTCCATCCCCTCTCTCTATCCCACCTTTCTCCTCCTTTCCATCCCCTCTCTCTATCCCATCTCTCTCCTCATCTTTCCATCCCCTCTCTCTATCCCACCTCTCTCCTCATCTTTCCATACCCTCTCTCTATCCCATCTCTCTCCTCATCTTTCCATACCCTCTCTCTATCCCACCTTTCTCCTCCTTTCCATCCCCTCTCTCTATCCCACCTCTCTCCTCATCTTTCCATCCCCTCTCTCTATCCCATCTCTCTCCTCATCTTTCCAAACCCTCTCTCTATCCCACCTTTCTCCTCCTATCCATCCCCTCTCTCTATCCCACCTTTCTCCTCCTTTCCATCCCCTCTCTCTATCCCACCTCTCTCCTCATCTTTCCATCCCCTCTCTCTATCACACCTCTCTCCTCCTTTCCATCCCCTCTCTCAATCCCATCTCTCTCCTCATCTTTCCACCCCCTCTCTCTATCCCACCTCTCTCCTCATCTTTCCATCCCCTCTCTCTATCCCATCTCTCTCCTCATCTTTCCATCCCCTCTCTCTATCCCACCTCTCTCCTCATCTTTCCATCCCCTCTCTCTATCCCATCTTTCTCCTACTCTTTCCATACCCTCTCTCTATCCCACCTTTCTCCTCCTTTCCATCCCCTCTCTCTATGCCACCTCTCTCCTCCTTTCCATACCCTCTCTCTATCCCACCTCTCTCCTCATCTTTCCATCCCCTCTCTCTATCCCACCTCTCTCCTCCTTTCCATCCCCTCGCTCTATCTCATCTCTCTCCTCATCTTTCCATCCCCTCTCTCTATCCCACCTCTCTCCTCAACTTTCCATCCCCTCTCTCTATCCCACCTCTCTCCTCATCTTTCCATCCCCTCTCTCTATCCCACCTCTCTCCTCATCTTTCCATCCCCTCTCTCTCTCCCATCTCTCTCCTCATCTTTCCATCCCCTCTCTCTATCCCACCTTTCTCCTCCTTTCCATCCCCTCTCTCTATCCCACCTCTCTCCTCATCTTTCCATCCCCTCTCTCTATCCCATCTCTCTCCTCATCTTTCCATACCCTCTCTCTATCCCACCTCTCTCCTCATCTTTCCATCCCCTCTCTCTATCCCATCTCTCTCCTCATCTTTCCATCCCCTCTCTCTATTCCATCTCTCTCCTCATCTTTCCATCCCCTCTCTAAAACCCATCTCTCTCCTCATCTTTCCATCCCCTCTCTCTATCCCATCTCTCTCCTCATCTTTCCATCCCCTCTCTCTATCCCATTTCTCTCCTCATCTTTCCATCCCCTCTCTCTATCCCATCTCTCTCCTCATCTTTCCATACCCTCTCTCTATCCCACCTCTCTCGTCCTTTCCATCCCCTCTCTCTATCCCACCTCTCTCCTCATCTTTCCATCCCCTTTCTCTATCCCATCTCTCTCCTCATCTTTCCATCCCCTCTATCTATTCCATCTCTCTCCTCATCTTTCCATCCCCTCTCTCTATCCCACCTCTCTCCTCATCTTTCCATCCCCTCTCTCTATCCCATCTCTCTCATCATCTTTCCATCCCCTCTCTCTATCCCATTTCTCTCCTCATCTTTCCATCCCCTCTCTCTATCCCATCTCTCTCCTCATCTTTCCATCCCATCTCTCTCCTCATCTTTCCATCGCCTCTCTCTATCCCACCTCTCTCCTCAACTTTCCATCCCCTCTCTCTATCTCATCTCTCTCCTCATCTTTCCATCCCCTCTCTCTATCCCACCTTTCTCCTCCTTTCCATCCCCTCTCTCTATTCCACCTCTCTCCTCATCTTTCCATCCCCTCTCTCTATCCCATCTCTCTCCTCATCTTTCCATCCCCTCTCTCTATCCCACCTCTCTCCTCATCTTTCCATCCCCTCTCTCTATCCCATCTCTCTCCTCATCTTTCCATCCCCTCTCTCTATCCCATCTCTCTCCTCATCTTTCCATCCCCTCTCTCTATTCCATCTCTCTCCTCATCTTTCCATCCCCTCTCTCTATCCCATCTCTCTCCTCATCTTTCCATCCCCTCTCTCTATCCCATCTCTCTCCTCATCTTTCCATCCCCTCTCTCTATCCCATTTCTCTCCTCATCTTTCCATCCCCTCTCTCTATCCCATCTATCTCCTCGTCTTTCCATACCCTCTCTCTATCCCACCTCTCTCCTCATCTTTCCATCCCCTCTCTCTATCCCATCTCTCTCCTCATCTTTCCATACCCTCTCTCTATCCCACCTTTCTCCTCCTTTCCATCCCCTCTCTCTATCCCACCTCTCTCCTCAACTTTCCATCCCCTCTCTCTATCCCACCTCTCTCTCCTCCTTTCCATCCCCTCTCTCTATCCCATCTCTCTCCTCATCTTTCCCATCCCCCTCTCTCTATCCCACCTCTCTCCTCATCTTTCCATCCCCTCTCTCTATCCCATCTCTCTCCTCATCTTTCCATCCCCTCTCTCTATCCCACCTCTCTCCTCATCTTTCCATCCCCTCTCTCTATCCCACCTCTCTCCTCATCTTTCCATCCCCTCTCTCTATCCCATCTCTCTCCTCATCTTTCCATCCCCTCTCTCTATTCCATCTCTCTCCTCATCTTTCCATCCCCTCTCTCTATCCCATCTCTCTCCTCATCTTTCCATCCCCTCTCTCTATCCCACCTCTCTCCTCATCTTTCCATCCCCTCTCTCTATCCCATCTCTCTCCTCATCTTTCCATCCCCTCTCTCTATCCCACCTCTCTCCTCATCTTTCCATCCCCTCTCTCTATCCCATCTCTCTCCTCATCTTTCCATACCCTCTCTCTATCCCACCTTTCTCCTCCTTTCCATCCCCTCTCTCTATCCCACCTCTCTCCTCATCTTTCCATCCCCTCTCTCTATCCCATCTCTCTCCTCATCTTTCCAAACCCTCTCTCTATCCCACCTTTCTCCTCCTATCCATCCCCTCTCTCTATCCCACCTTTCTCCTCCTTTCCATCCCCTCTCTCTATCCCACCTCTCTCCTCATCTTTCCATCCCCTCTCTCTATCACACCTCTCTCCTCCTTTCCATCCCCTCTCTCAATCCCATCTCTCTCCTCATCTTTCCACCCCCTCTCCTATCCCACCTCTCTCCTCATCTTTCCATCCCCTCTCTCTATCCCATCTCTCTCCTCATCTTTCCATCCCCTCTCTCTATCCCACCTCTCTCCTCATCTTTCCATCCCCTCTCTCTATCCCATCTTTCTCCTACTCTTTCCATACCCTCTCTCTATCCCACCTTTCTCCTCCTTTCCATCCCCTCTCTCTATGCCACCTCTCTCCTCCTTTCCATCCCCTCTCTCTATCCCACCTCTCTCCTCATCTTTCCATCCCCTCTCTCTATCCCACCTCTCTCCTCCTTTCCATCCCCTCGCTCTATCTCATCTCTCTCCTCATCTTTCCATCCCCTCTCTCTATCCCACCTCTCTCCTCAACTTTCCATCCCCTCTCTCTATCCCACCTCTCTCCTCATCTTTCCATCCCCTCTCTCTATCCCACCTCTCTCCTCATCTTTCCATCCCCTCTCTCTCTCCCATCTCTCTCCTCATCTTTCCATCCCCTCTCTCTATCCCACCTTTCTCCTCCTTTCCATCCCCTCTCTCTATCCCACCTCTCTCCTCATCTTTCCATCCCCTCTCTCTATCCCATCTCTCTCCTCATCTTTCCATACCCTCTCTCTATCCCACCTTTCTCCTCCTTTCCATCCCCTCTCTCTATCCCACCTCTCTCCTCATCTTTCCATCCCCTCTCTCTATCCCATCTCTCTCCTCATCTTTCCAAACCCTCTCTCTATCCCACCTTTCTCCTCCTATCCATCCCCTCTCTCTATCCCACCTTTCTCCTCCTTTCCATCCCCTCTCTCTATCGCACCTCTCTCCTCATCTTTCCATCCCCTCTCTCTATCACACCTCTCTCCTCCTTTCAATCCCCTCTCTCAATCCCATCTCTCTCCTCATCTTTCCACCCCCTCTCCTATCCCACCTCTCTCCTCATCTTTCCATCCCCTCTCTCTATCCCATCTCTCTCCTCATCTTTCCATCCCCTCTCTCTATCCCACCTCTCTCCTCATCTTTCCATCCCCTCTCTCTATCCCATCTTTCTCCTACTCTTTCCATGCCCTCTCTCTATCCCACCTTCTCCTCCTTTCCATCCCCTCTCTCTATGCCACCTCTCTCCTCCTTTCCATCCCCTCTCTCTATCCCACCTCTCTCCTCATCTTTCCATCCCCTCTCTCTATCCCACCTCTCTCCTCCTTTCCATCCCCTCGCTCTATCTCATCTCTCTCCTCATCTTTCCATCCCCTCTCTCTATCCCACCTCTCTCCTCAACTTTCCATCCCCTCTCTCTATCCCACCTCTCTCCTCATCTTTCCATCCCCTCTCTCTATCCCACCTCTCTCCTCATCTTTCCATCCCCTCTCTCTCTCCCATCTCTCTCCTCATCTTTCCATCCCCTCTCTCTATCCCACCTTTCTCCTCCTTTCCATCCCCTCTCTCTATCCCACCTCTCTCCTCATCTTTCCATCCCCTCTCTCTATCCCATCTCTCTCCTCATCTTTCCATACCCTCTCTCTATCCCACCTCTCTCCTCATCTTTCCATCCCCTCTCTCTATCCCATCTCTCTCCTCATCTTTCCATCCCCTCTCTCTATTCCATCTCTCTCCTCATCTTTCCATCCCCTCTCTAAAACCCATCTCTCTCCTCATCTTTCCATCCCCTCTCTCTATCCCATCTCTCTCCTCATCTTTCCATCCCCTCTCTCTATCCGATTTCTCTCCTCATCTTTCCATCCCCTCTCTCTATCCCATCTCTCTCCTCATCTTTCCATACCCTCTCTCTATCCCACCTTTCTCGTCCTTTCCATCCCCTCTCTCTATCCCACCTCTCTCCTCATCTTTCCATCCCCTCTCTCTATCCCATCTCTCTCCTCATCTTTCCATCCCCTCTATCTATTCCATTTCTCTCCTCATCTTTCCATCCCCTCTCTCTATCCCACCTCTCTCCTCATCTTTCCATCCCCTCTCTCTATCCCATCTCTCTCATCATCTTTCCATCCCCTCTCTCTATCCCATTTCTCTCCTCATCTTTCCATCCCCTCTCTCTATCCCATCTCTCTCCTCATCTTTCCATACCCTCTCTCTATCCCACCTTTCTCCTCCTTTCCATCCCCTCTCTCTATCCCACCTCTCTCCTCATCTTTCCATCCCCTCTCTCTATCCCATCTCTCTCCTCATCTTTCCATCCCCTCTCTCTATCCCATCTCTCTCCTCATCTTTCCATCGCCTCTCTCTATCCCACCTCTCTCCTCAACTTTCCATCCCCTCTCTCTATCCCATCTCTCTCCTCATCTTTCCATCCCCTCTCTCTATCCCACCTTTCTCCTCTCTTTCCATCCCCTCTCTCTATTCCACCTCTCTCCTCATCTTTCCATCCCCTCTCTCTATCCCATCTCTCTCCTCATCTTTCCATCCCCTCTCTCTATCCCACCTCTCTCCTCATCTTTCCATCCCCTCTCTCTATCCCATCTCTCTCCTCATCTTTCCATCCCCTCTCTCTATCCCATCTCTCTCCTCATCTTTCCATCCCTCTCTCTATTCCATCTCTCTCCTCATCTTTCCATCCCCTCTCTCTATCCCATCTCTCTCCTCATCTTTCCATCCCCTCTCTCTATCCCATCTCTCTCCTCATCTTTCCATCCCCTCTCTCTATCCCATTTCTCTCCTCATCTTTCCATCCCCTCTCTCTATCCCATCTCTCTCCTCATCTTTCCATACCATCTCTCTATCCCACCTTTCTCCTCCTTTCCATCCCCTCTCTCTATCCCACCTCTCTCCTCATCTTTCCATCCCCTCTCTCTATCCCATCTCTCTCCTCATCTTTCCATACCCTCTCTCTATCCCACCTTTCTCCTCCTTTCCATCCCCTCTCTCTATCCCACCTCTCTCCTCAACTTTCCATCCCCTCTCTCTATCCCACCTCTCTCCTCCTTTCCATCCCCTCTCTCTATCCCATCTCTCTCCTCATCTTTCCACCCCCTCTCTCTATCCACCTCTCTCCTCATCTTTCCATCCCCTCTCTCTATCCCATCTCTCTCCTCATCTTTCCATACCCTCTCTCTATCCCACCTTTCTCCTCCTTTCCATCCCCTCTCTCTATCCCACCTCTCTCCTCATCTTTCCATCCCCTCTCTCTATCCCACCTCTCTCCTCATCTTTCCATCCCCTCTCTCTATCCTACCTCTCTCCTCCTTTCCATCCCCTCTCTCTATCCCATCTCTCTCCTCATCTTTCCATCCCCTCTCTCTATCCCACCTCTCTCCTCATCTTTCCATCCCCTCTCTCTATCCCATCTCTCTCCTCATCTTTCCATCCCCTCTCTCTATCCCACCTCTCTCCTCATCTTTCCATCCCCTCTCTCTATCCCATCTCTCTCCTCATCTTTCCATACCCTCTCTCTATCCCACCTTTCTCCTCCTTTCCATCCCCTCTCTCTATCCCACCTCTCTCCTCATCTTTCCATCCCTCTCTCTATCCCACCTCTCTCCTCCTTTCCATCCCCTCTCTCTATCCCATCTCTCTCCTCATCTTTCCACCCACTCTCTCTATCCCACCTCTCTCCTCATCTTTCCATCCCCTCTCTCTATCCCACCTCTCTCCTCCTTTCCATCCCCTCTCTCTATCCCATCTCTCTCCTCATCTTTCCATCCCCTCTCTCTATCCCACCTCTCTCCTCATCTTTCCATCCCCTCTCTCTATCCCATCTCTCTCCTCATCTTTCCATACCCTCTCTCTATCCCACCTTTCTCCTCCTTTCCATCCCCTCTCTCTATCCCACCTCTCTCCTCATCTTTCCATCCCCTCTCTCTATCCCACCTCTCTCCTCCTTTCCATCCCCTCTCTCTATCCCATCTCTCTCCTCATCTTTCCATCCCCTCTCTCTATCCCACCTCTCTCCTCATCTTTCCATCCCCTCTCTCTATCCCATCTCTCTCCTCAACTTTCCATCCCCTCTCTCTATCCCATCTCTCTCCTCATCTTTCCATCCCCTCTCTCTATCCCATCTCTCTCCTCATCTTTCCATCCCCTCTCTCTATCCCATCTCTCTCCTCATCTTTCCATCCCCTCTCTCTATCCCATTTCTCTCCTCATCTTTCCATCCCCTCTCTCTATCCCATCTCTCTCCTCGTCTTTCCATACCCTCTCTCTATCCCACCTTTCTCCTCCTTTCCATCCCCTCTCTCTATCCCACCTCTCTCCTCATCTTTCCATCCCCTCTCTCTATCCCATCTCTCTCCTCATCTTTCCATACCCTCTCACTATCCCACCTTTCTCCTTTTCCATCCCCTCTCTCTATCCCACCTCTCTCCTCAACTTTCCATCCCCTCTCTCTATCCCACCTCTCTCCTCTTTCCATCCCCTCTCTCTATCCCATCTCTCTCCTCATCTTTCCACCCCCTCTCTCTATTCCATCACTCTCCTCATCTTTCCATCTCCTTTCTCTATCCCATCTCTCTCCTCATCTTTCCATACCCTCTACCTATCCCACCTTTCTCCTCCTTTCCATCCCCTCTCTCTATCCCACCTCTCTCCTCATCTTTCCATCCCCTCTCTCTATCCCACCTCTCTCCTCATCTTTCCATCCCCTCTCTCTATCCCACCTCTCTCCTCCTTTCCATCCCCTCTCTCTATCCCATCTCTCTCCTCATCTTTCCATCCCCTCTCTCTATCCCACCTCTCTCCTCATCTTTCCATCCCCTCTCTCTACCCCATCTCTCTCCTCATCTTTCCATACCCTCTCACTATCCCACCTTTCTCCTCCTTTCCATCCCCTCTCTCTATCCCACCTCTCTCCTCATCTTTCCATCCCCTCTCTCTATCCCATCTCTCTCCTCATCTTTCCATCCCCTCTCTCTATCCCACCTTTCTCCTCCTTTCCATCCCCTCTCTCTATCCCACCTCTCTCCTCATCTTTCCATCCCCTCTCTCTATCACACCTCTCTCCTCCTTTCCATCCCCTCTCTCAATCCGATCTCTCTCCTCATCTTTCCACCCCCTCTCTCTATCCCACCTCTCTCCTCATCTTTCCATCCCCTCTCTCTATCCCATCTCTCTCCTCATCTTTCCATCCCCTCTCTCTATCCCACCTCTCTCCTCATCTTTCCATCCCCTCTCTCTATCCCATCTTTCTCCTCATCTTTCCATACCCTCTCTCTATCCCACCTTTCTCCTCCTTTCCATCCCCTCTCTCTATGCCACCTCTCTCCTCCTTTCCATCCCCTCTCTCTATCCCACCTCTCTCCTCATCTTTCCATCCCCTCTCTCTATCCCACCTCTCTCCTCCTTTCCATCCCCTCGCTCTATCTCATCTCTCTCCTCATCTTTCCATCCCCTCTCTCTATCCCACCTCTCTCCTCAACTTTCCATCCCCTCTCTCTATCCCACCTCTCTCCTCATCTTTCCATCCCCTCTCTCTCTCCCATCTCTCCTCATCTTTCCAAACCCTCTCTCTATCCCACCTTTCTCCTCCTTTCCATCTCCTCTCTCTATCCCACCTCTCTCCTCATCTTTCCATCCCCTCTCTCTATCCCATCTCTCTCCTCATCTTTCCATACCCTCTCTCTATCCCACCTCTCTCCTCATCTTTCCATCCCCTCTCTCTATCCCATCTCTCTCCTCATCTTTCCATCCCCTCTCTCTATCCCATCTCTCTCCTCATCTTTCCATCCCCTCTCTCTATTCCATCTCTCTCCTCATCTTTCCATCCCCTCTCTAAAACCCATCTCTCTCCTCATCTTTCCATCCCCTCTCTCTATCCCATCTCTCTCCTCATCTTTCCATCCCCTCTCTCTATCCCATTTCTCTCCTCATCTTTCCATCCCCTCTCTCTATCCCATCTCTCTCCTCATCTTTCCATCCCCTCTCTCTATCCCATCTCTCTCCTCATCTTTCCATCCCCTCTCTCTATTCCATCTCTCTCCTCATCTTTCCATCCCCTCTCTAAAACCCATCTCTCTCCTCATCTTTCCATCCCCTCTCTCTATCCCATCTCTCTCCTCATCTTTCCATCCCCTCTCTCTATCCCATTTCTCTCCTCATCTTTCCATACCCTCTCTCTATCCCACCTTTCTCCTCCTTTCCATCCCCTCTCTCTATCCCACCTCTCTCCTCATCTTTCCATCCCCTCTCTCTATCCCATCTCTCTCCTCATCTTTCCATACCCTCTCTCTATCCCACCTTTCTCCTCCTTTCCATCCCCTCTCTCTATCCCACCTCTCTCCTCAACTTTCCATCCCCTCTCTCTATCCCACCTCTCTCCTCTCTTTCCATCCCCTCTCTCTATCCCATCTCTCTCCTCATCTTTCCACCCCCTCTCTCTATCCCACCACTCTCCTCATCTTTCCATCCCCTTTCTCTATCCCATCTCTCTCCTCATCTTTCCATCCCCTCTCTCTATCCCACCTCTCTCCTCATCTTTCCATCCCCTCTCTCTCTCCCATCTCTCCTCATCTTTCCAAACCCTCTCTCTATCCCACCTTTCTCCTCCTTTCCATCTCCTCTCTCTATCCCACCTCTCTCCTCATCTTTCCATCCCCTCTCTCTATCCCATCTCTCTCCTCATCTTTCCATACCCTCTCTCTATCCCACCTCTCTCCTCATCTTTCCATCCCTTCTCTCTATCCCATCTCTCTCCTCATCTTTCCATCCCCTCTCTCTATCCCATCTCTCTCCTCATCTTTCCATCCCCTCTCTCTATTCCATCTCTCTCCTCATCTTTCCATCCCCTCTCTAAAACCCATCTCTCTCCTCATCTTTCCATCCCCTCTCTCTATCCCATCTCTCTCCTCATCTTTCCATCCCCTCTCTCTATCCCATTTCTCTCCTCATCTTTCCATCCCCTCTCTCTATCCCATCTCTCTCCTCATCTTTCCATCCCCTCTCTCTATCCCATCTCTCTCCTCATCTTTCCATCCCCTCTCTCTATTCCATCTCTCTCCTCATCTTTCCATCCCCTCTCTAAATCCCATCTCTCTCCTCATCTTTCCATCCCCTCTCTCTATCCCATCTCTCTCCTCATCTTTCCATCCCCTCTCTCTATCCCACCTTTCTCGTCCTTTCCATCCCCTCTCTCTCTCCCACCTCTCTCCTCATCTTTCCATCCCCTCTCTCTATCCCATCTCTCTCCTCATCTTTCCATACCCTCTCTCTATCCCACCTTTCTCCTCCTTTCCATCCCCTCTCTCTATCCCACCTCTCTCCTCATCTTTCCATCCCCTCTCTCTATCCCATCTCTCTCATCATCTTTCCATCCCCTCTCTCTATCCCATTTCTCTCCTCATCTTTCCATCCCCTCTCTCTATCCCATCTCTCTCCTCATCTTTCCATACCCTCTCTCTATCCCACCTTTCTCCTCCTTTCCATCCCTCTCTCTATCCCACCTCTCTCCTCATCTTTCCATCCCCTCTCTCTATCCCATCTCTCTCCTCATCTTTCCATCCCCTCTCTCTATCCCATCTCTCTCCTCATCTTTCCATCGCCTCTCTCTATCCCACCTCTCTCCTCAACTTTCCATCCCCTCTCTCTATCCCATCTCTCTCCTCATCTTTCCATCCCCTCTTTCTATCCCACCTTTCTCCTCTTTTCCATCCCCTCTCTCTATTCCACCTCTCTCCTCATCTTTCCATCCCCTCTCTCTATCCCATCTCTCTCCTCATCTTTCCATCCCCTCTCTCTATCCCACCTCTCTCCTCATCTTTCCATCCCCTCTCTCTATCCCATCTCTCTCTCATCTTTCCATCCCCTCTCTCTATCCATCTCTCTCCTCATCTTTCCATCCCCTCTCTCTATTCCATCACTCTCCTCATCTTTCCATCCCCTCTCTCTATCCCATCTCTCTCCTCATCTTTCCATCCCCTCTCTCTATCCCATCTCTCTCCTCATCTTTCCATCCCCTCTCTCTATCCCACCTCTCTCCTCATCTTTCCATCCCCTCTCTCTATCCCATCTCTCTCCTCATCTTTCCATACCCTCTCTCTATCCCACCTTTCTCCTCCTTTCCATCCCCTCTCTCTATCCCACCTCTCTCCTCATCTTTCCATCCCCTCTCTCTATCCCATCTCTCTCCTCATCTTTCCATCCCCTCTCTCTATCCCATCTCTCTCCTCATCTTTCCACCCCCTCTCTCTATCCCACCTCTCTCCTCATCTTTCCATCCCCTCTCTCTATCCCATCTCTCTCCTCATCTTTCCATACCCTCTCTCTATCCCACCTTTCTCCTCCTTTCCATCCCCTCTCTCTATCCCACCTCTCTCCTCATCTTTCCATCCCCTCTCTCTATCCCACCTCTCTCCTCATCTTTCCATCCCCTCTCTCTATCCTACCTCTCTCCTCCTTTCCATCCCCTCTCTCTATCCCATCTCTCTCCTCATCTTTCCATCCCCTCTCTCTATCCCACCTCTCTCCTCATCTTTCCATCCCCTCTCTCTATCCCATCTCTCTCCTCATCTTTCCATCCCCTCTCTCTATCCCACCTCTCTCCTCATCTTTCCATCCCCTCTCTCTATCCCATCTCTCTCCTCATCTTTCCATACCCTCTCTCTATCCCACCTTTCTCCTCCTTTCCATCCCCTCTCTCTATCCCACCTCTCTCCTCATCTTTCCATCCCCTCTCTCTATCCCACCTCTCTCCTCCTTTCCATCCCCTCTCTCTATCCCATCTCTCTCCTCATCTTTCCACCCACTCTCTCTATCCCACCTCTCTCCTCATCTTTCCATCCCCTCTCTCTATCCCACCTCTCTCCTCCTTTCCATCCCCTCTCTCTATCCCATCTCTCTCCTCATCTTTCCATCCCCTCTCTCTATCCCACCTCTCTCCTCAACTTTCCATCCCCTCTCTCTATCCCATCTCTCACCTCATCTTTCCATACCCTCTCTCTATCCCACCTTTCTCCTCCTTTCCATCCCCTCTCTCTATCCCACCTCTCTCCTCATCTTTCCATCCCCTCTCTCTATCCCACCTCTCTCCTCCTTTCCATCCCCTCTCTCTATCCCAACTCTCTCCTCATCTTTCCATCCCCTCTCTCTATCCCACCTCTCTCCTCATCTTTCCATCCCCTCTCTCTATCCCATCTCTCTCCTCAACTTTCCATCCCCTCTCTCTATTCCATCTCTCTCCTCATCTTTCCATCCCCTCTCTCTATCCCATCTCTCTCCTCATCTTTCCATCCCCTCTCTCTATCCCATCTCTCTCCTCATCTTTCCATCCCCTCTCTCTATCCCATTTCTCTCCTCATCTTTCCATCCCCTCTCTCTATCCCATCTCTCTCCTCGTCTTTCCATACCCTCTCTCTATCCCACCTTTCTCCTCCTTTCCATCCCCTCTCTCTATCCCACCTCTCTCCTCATCTTTCCATCCCCTCTCTCTATCCCATCTCTCTCCTCATCTTTCCATACCCTCTCACTATCCCACCTTCTCCTTTTCCATCCCCTCTCTCTATCCCACCTCTCTCCTCAACTTTCCATCCCCTCTCTCTATCCCACCTCTCTCCTCTTTCCATCCCCTCTCTCTATCCCATCTCTCTCCTCATCTTTCCACCCCCTCTCTCTATTCCATCTCTCTCCTCATCTTTCCATCTCCTTTCTCTATCCCATCTCTCTCCTCATCTTTCCATACCCTCTACCTATCCCACCTTTCTCCTCCTTTCCATCCCCTCTCTCTATCCCACCTCTCTCCTCATCTTTCCATCCCCTCTCTCTATCCCACCTCTCTCCTCATCTTTCCATCCCCTCTCTCTATCCCACCTCTCTCCTCCTTTCCATCCCCTCTCTCTATCACATCTCTCTCCTCATCTTTCCATCCCCTCTCTCTATCCCACCTCTCTCCTCATCTTTCCATCCCCTCTCTCTACCCCATCTCTCTCCTCATCTTTCCATACCCTCTCTCTATCCCACCTTTCTCCTCCTTTCCATCCCCTCTCTCTATCCCACCTCTCTCCTCATCTTTCCATCCCCTCTCTCTATCCCATCTCTCTCCTCATCTTTCCATCCCCTCTCTCTATCCCACCTTTCTCCTCCTTTCCATCCCCTCTCTCTATCCCACCTCTCTCCTCATCTTTCCATCCCCTCTCTCTATCACACCTCTCTCCTCCTTTCCATCCCCTCTCTCAATCCGATCTCTCTCCTCATCTTTCCACCCCTCTCTCTATCCCACCTCTCTCCTCATCTTTCCATCCCCTCTCTCTATCCCATCTCTCTCCTCATCTTTCCATCCCCTCTCTCTATCCCACCTCTCTCCTCATCTTTCCATCCCCTCTCTCTATCCCATCTTTCTCCTCATCTTTCCATACCCTCTCTCTATCCCACCTTTCTCCTCCTTTCCATCCCTCTCTCTATGCCACCTCTCTCCTCCTTTCCATCCCTCTCTCTATCCCACCTCTCTCCTCATCTTTCCATCCCCTCTCTCTATCCCACCTCTCTCCTCCTTTCCATCCCCTCGCTCTATCTCATCTCTCTCCTCATCTTTCCATCCCCTCTCTCTATCCCACCTCTCTCCTCAACTTTCCATCCCCTCTCTCTATCCCACCTCTCTCCTCATCTTTCCATCCCTCTCTCTCTCCATCTCTCCTCATCTTTCCAAACCCTCTCTCTATCCCACCTTTCTCCTCCTTTCCATCTCCTCTCTCTATCCCACCTCTCTCCTCATCTTTCCATCCCCTCTCTCTATCCCATCTCTCTCCTCATCTTTCCATACCCTCTCTCTATCCCACCTCTCTCCTCATCTTTCCATCCCCTCTCTCTATCCCATCTCTCTCCTCATCTTTCCATCCCCTCTCTCTATCCCATCTCTCTCCTCATCTTTCCATCCCCTCTCTCTATTCCATCTCTCTCCTCATCTTTCCATCCCCTCTCTAAAACCCATCTCTCTCCTCATCTTTCCATCCCTCTCTCTATCCCATCTCTCTCCTCATCTTTCATCCCCTCTCTCTATCCCATTTCTCTCCTCATCTTTCCATACCCTCTCACTATCCCACCTTTCTCCTTTTCCATCCCCTCTCTCTATCCCACCTCTCTCCTCAACTTTCCATCCCTCTCTCTATCCCACCTCTCTCCTCTTTCCATCCCTCTCTCTATCCCATCTCTCTCCTCATCTTTCCACCCCCTCTCTCTATTCCATCACTCTCCTCATCTTTCCATCTCCTTTCTCTATCCCATCTCTCTCCTCATCTTTCCATACCCTCTACCTATCCCACCTTTCTCCTCCTTTCCATCCCCTCTCTCTATCCCACCTCTCTCCTCATCTTTCCATCCCCTCTCTCTATCCCACCTCTCTCCTCATCTTTCCATCCCCTCTCTCTATCCCACCTCTCTCCTCCTTTCCATCCCCTCTCTCTATCCCATCTCTCTCCTCATCTTTCCATCCCCTCTCTCTATCCCACCTCTCTCCTCATCTTTCCATCCCCTCTCTCTACCCCATCTCTCTCCTCATCTTTCCATACCCTCTCACTATCCCACCTTTCTCCTCCTTTCCATCCCCTCTCTCTATCCCACCTCTCTCCTCATCTTTCCATCCCCTCTCTCTATCCCATCTCTCTCCTCATCTTTCCATCCCCTCTCTCTATCCCACCTTTCTCCTCCTTTCCATCCCCTCTCTCTATCCCACCTCTCTCCTCATCTTTCCATCCCCTCTCTCTATCACACCTCTCTCCTCCTTTCCATCCCCTCTCTCAATCCCATCTCTCTCCTCATCTTTCCACCCCCTCTCTCTATCCCACCTCTCTCCTCATCTTTCCATCCCCTCTCTCTATCCCATCTCTCTCCTCATCTTTCCATCCCCTCTCTCTATCCCACCTCTCTCCTCATCTTTCCATCCCCTCTCTCTATCCCATCTTTCTCCTCATCTTTCCATACCCTCTCTCTATCCCACCTTTCTCCTCCTTTCCATCCCCTCTCTCTATGCCACCTCTCTCCTCCTTTCCATCCCCTCTCTCTATCCCACCTCTCTCCTCATCTTTCCATCCCCTCTCTCTATCCCACCTCTCTCCTCCTTTCCATCCCCTCGCTCTATCTCATCTCTCTCCTCATCTTTCCATCCCCTCTCTCTATCCCACCTCTCTCCTCAACTTTCCATCCCCTCTCTCTATCCCACCTCTCTCCTCATCTTTCCATCCCCTCTCTCTCTCCCATCTCTCCTCATCTTTCCAAACCCTCTCTCTATCCCACCTTCTCCTCCTTTCCATGTCCTCTCTCTATCCCACCTCTCTCCTCATCTTTCCATCCCTCTCTCTATCCCATCTCTCTCCTCATCTTTCCATACCCTCTCTCTATCCCACCTCTCTCCTCATCTTTCCATCCCCTCTCTCTATCCCATCTCTCTCCTCATCTTTCCATCCCCTCTCTCTATCCCATCTCTCTCCTCATCTTTCCATCCCCTCTCTCTATTCCATCTCTCTCCTCATCTTTCATCCCCTCTCTAAAACCCATCTCTCTCCTCATCTTCCATCCCCTCTCTCTATCCCATCTCTCTCCTCATCTTTCATCCCCTCTCTCTATCCCATTTCTCTCCTCATCTTTCCATCCCCTCTCTCTATCCCATCTCTCTCCTCATCTTTCCATCCCCTCTCTCTATCCCATCTCTCTCCTCATCTTTCCATCCCCTCTCTCTATCCACTCTCTCCTCATCTTTCCATCCCTCTCTCTATCCCACCTCTCTCCTCATCTTTCCATCCCCTCTCTCTATCCCATCTCTCTCCTCATCTTTCCATCCCTCTCTCTATCCCATCTCTCTCCTCATCTTTCCATCCCCTCTCTCTATCCCACCTCTCTCCTCTCTTTCCATCCCCTCTCTCTATCCCATCTCTCTCCTCATCTTTCCATCCCCTCTCTCTATCCACCTCTCTCCTCATCTTTCCATCCCCTCTCTCTATCCCATCTCTCTCCTCATCTTTCCATCCCCTCTCTCTCTCCCATCTCTCCTCATCTTTCCAAACCCTCTCTCTATCCCACCTTTCTCCTCCTTTCCATCTCCTCTCTCTATCCCACCTCTCTCCTCATCTTTCCATCCCCTCTCTCTATCCCATCTCTCTCCTCATCTTTCCATACCCTCTCTCTATCCCACCTCTCTCCTCATCTTTCCATCCCCTCTCTCTATCCCATCTCTCTCCTCATCTTTCCATCCCCTCTCTCTATCCCATCTCTCTCCTCATCTTTCCATCCCCTCTCTCTATTCCATCTCTCTCCTCATCTTTCCATCCCCTCTCTAAAACCCATCTCTCTCCTCATCTTTCCATCCCCTCTCTCTATCCCATCTCTCTCCTCATCTTTCCATCCCCTCTCTCTATCCCATTTCTCTCCTCATCTTTCCATCCCCTCTCTCTATCCCATCTCTCTCCTCATCTTTCCATCCCCTCTCTCTATCCCATCTCTCTCCTCATCTTTCCATCCCCTCTCTCTATTCCATCTCTCTCCTCATCTTTCCATCCCCTCTCTAAAACCCATCTCTCTCCTCATCTTTCCATCCCCTCTCTCTATCCCATCTCTCTCCTCATCTTTCCATCCCCTCTCTCTATCCCATTTCTCTCCTCATCTTTCCATACCCTCTCTCTATCCCACCTTTCTCCTCCTTTCCATCCCCTCTCTCTATCCCACCTCTCTCCTCATCTTTCCATCCCCTCTCTCTATCCCATCTCTCTCCTCATCTTTCCATACCCTCTCTCTATCCCACCTTTCTCCTCCTTTCCATCCCCTCTCTCTATCCCACCTCTCTCCTCAACTTTCCATCCCCTCTCTCTATCCCACCTCTCTCCTCCTTTCCATCCCCTCTCTCTATCCCATCTCTCTCCTCATCTTTCCATCCCCTTTCTCTATCCCATCTCTCTCCTCATCCTTCCATACCCTCTCTCTATCCCACCTTTCTCCTCCTTTCCATTCCCTCTCTCTATCCCACCTCTCTCCTCATCTTTCCATCCCCTCTCTCTATCCCACATCTCTCCTCATCTTTCCATCCCCTCTCTCTATCCCACCTCTCTTCTCCTTTCCATCCCCTCTCTCTATCCCATCTCTCTCCTCATCTTTCCACCCCCTCTCTCTATCCCACCTCTCTCCTCATCTTTCCATCCCCTCTCTCTATCCCATCTCTCTCCTCATCTTTACACCCCCTCTCTCTATCCCACCTCTCTCCTCATCTTTCCATCCCCTCTCTCTATCCCATCTCTCTCCTCATCTTTCCATACCCTCTCACTGTCCCACCTTTCTCCTCCTTTCCATCCCCTCTCTCTATCCCACCTCTCTCCTCCTTTCCATACCCTCTCTCTATCCCACCTCTCTCCTCATCTTTCCATCCCCTCTCTCTATCCCACCTCTCTCCTCCTTTCCATCCCCTCTCTCTATCCCATCTCTCTCCTCATCTTTCCATCCCCTCTCTCTATCCCACCTCTCTCCTCAACTTTCCATCCCCTCTCTCTATCCTATCTCTCTCCTCATCTTTCCATCCCCTCTCTCTATCCCACCTTTCTCCTCCTTTCCATCCCCTCTCTCTATCCCACCTCTCTCCTCATCTTTCCATCCCCTCTCTCTATCCCATCTCTCTCCTCATCTTTCCATACCCTCTCTATGCCACCTCTCTCCTCATCTTTCCATCCCCTCTCTCTATCCCATCTCTCTCCTCATCTTTCCATCCCCTCTCTCTATCCCACCTCTCTCCTCATCTTTCCATCCCCTCTCTCTATCCCACCTCTCTCCTCATCTTTCCATCCCCTCTCTCTATCCCACCTCTCTCCTCATCTCTCTTGAACTTATCATTATTTTCACCTCACTTCATATTTTTTTGCCTCTCCCACTCAATACCCCAACTCTCCCTCTACCGTCCTCTCTCCCACTCTTTCTCTCCCTTCTCTTCTCTCCCTCTCTCAGGCAATAACCAGAGGGTATTGAGGGAGTGTGAAGCCAGTAGTGACAGGCAATGTGTGTGTAAGACTGGTTTCTACTGTACAGACAATGGATGTGAACACTGCCGACCCGTGAAGCTGTGCCCTCTGGGTTCAGGGGTCGTGAATCAAGGTGAGAACTGCCTCCTCACCTCTACCCCCACAGGAAGTTGATGGCACCTTAATTAGGGAGGACATGCTCGTGATAATGGCTGTAGCAGAATCAGTGGAATGATTGTTTGATGCCATTCCATTTGCTCCGTTCCAGACGTTATTAAGGGCCGTCCTCCCCTCAGCAGCCTCCTCACCTCTAAACCCTGTTCTAATATGACAGACCATTGCCTGAGTTGAGCTGATCATGAGTTGGAGATACTAAGGCTGGTATTGAAAAGACACCTGACAAGAAATCCGAGTCTGTAGTCTAATAAGATGCACTCAGGGTCAATGTTTAAACCACTGTGGGCCTTTGGCAGTACAAAACATCTTATTACTGTGCTTGTATAATCTGCTGGATGTGTGTACTTTACTTTGAGAAGCTGACATGTCTGATACCTGTTCATAAACTCCCCAGCCACCCCCCAGAATGACACAGTCTGTGCCCCGTGCCAACCTGGGACCTATAACAGTGTCAACGATGCCATCACACACTGCCAATCACACACCAGGTCAGAACCCTTCACACAAAGTGGCTCTGATTTCTATCGAAAGTCAACTCAGTAGGTGCATTTGGTTGGCACAAAACATTTGACATCTTTATACAATTGTGGGACAGTGGGGTTAACTATGGAGTTAAACTCCTTTCTCTGTTTCACAATCCCTTTCTTTCCTCTCTCAGGTGTGGGGACCTAGGGAGGGAGGTGAAAAGTGCTGGGACTGAGACGACCGATGCTGTGTGTGGGGCCTTTATATCTCGTAGGTCTAATAGCATCTCCTTTTATTGAACAGTAGTATAGAATATATAGAAAACTAGATGGTTTATATGGCATTTTACCAATATTTCTTCCACCTCCCCTCTTTCTCTCTTGACTGAATGATTTATTGACATAAGTAATGTACATCTAATACTGTAAACAAGATTAGAGCACATTGCATTCTCCCTCAGAAATGGTTCAGATAGAGCCTCATATATAGATTTGCTGGGTGTTAGGTTGTTTTGATTGATCTTATCTCTCTCTCCCTCTCTCTTTCTGTCCCTTTCTCTGTCCCTCTCCCTCTCTCCCTCTCTCCCTCTCTGTCCCTCTCCCTCTCTCTTTCTGTCCCTCTCTCTGTCCCTCTCCCTCTCTGTCTCTCTCTCCCTCTCTCTTTCTGTCCCTCTCCCTATCTCTTTCTGTCCCTCTCTCTGTCCCTCTCCCTCTCTGTCTCTCTGTCCCTCTCTCTTTCTGTCCCTCTCTCTGTCCCTCTCCCTCTCTCTTTCTGTGCCTCTCTCTGTCTCTCTCCCTCTCTGTCTCTCACTCGCTCTCTCTCTTTGTCCCTCTGTCTCTCTCCCTGTCCCTCTCTCTCTGTCCCTCTCTGTCTCTCTCCCTGTCCCTCTCTGTCTCCCCTGTCCCTCTCCATGTCCCTCTGTCTCTCTCCCTGTCTCTCTCCCTGTCCCTCTGTCTCTCTCCCTGTCCCTCTCTGTCTCCCTCCCTGTCCCTCTCCCTGTCCCTCTGTCTCTCTCCCTGTCCATCTCCCTCTCTCCCTGTCCCTCTCTGTCTCTCCCTGTCCCTCTCCCTGTCCCTCTCCCTGTCCCTCCCTGTCTCTCCCTGTCCCTCTGTCTCTCTCCCTGTCCCTCTCCCTGTCCCCCTGTCTCTCTCCCTGTCCCTCTCTGTCTCTCCCCGTCCCTCTCCCTGTCCCTCTGTCTCTCTCCCTGTCCCTCTGTCCCTCTGTCTCTCCCTGTCTCTCTCCCTGTCCCTCTCTGTCTCTCTCCCTGTCCCTCTCTGTCTCTCCCTGTCCCTCTCTCCCTGTCTCTCCCTGTCCCTCTCCCTCAGGGTGTCACTGGATACTACCTACCAGTCTGTGGGTGGGACTAGTGGTGACCTCACTCCTCATCATAATCTTGATCTGCATCTATTGGAGGGCCAAGCATCAATCATACATGCCAGGTGTGTATATCATCACTGCCAATGCCCAAATAGTGTTTTTGTGCCCTCATCGTGGATTTGATGTAAGCATTGGCTAGAGGGAGTTGCCACCATATTCCTTCATATTACAGGGACTCTCTCTTTGTACTGTAGAACAAGTTTTAGGTATTTACTAAGACATTACAATGAAACATTTTAATAATACTGAAAAATAGGGTTGTTGGTCAGGAGCGATGTAGGTGTGGCAAGGTAGGCTTCTTGGGCAGGCTCACGTGAGACCCCATGTATGGGTACCTGGTAGGCCACCTCTTGGACGGGCTCAGGTAGGCCCCTTGGATGAGTGCAGGTTGGCCCCATGGACAGGTGCGGGTTGGCCCCATGGACAGGTGCAGGTTGGCCCCATGGACAGGTGCGGGTTGGCCCCATGGACAGGTGCGGGTTTGGCCCCATGGACAGGTGCGGGTTGGCCCCTAGGATGAGCACGGGGTAGGCCGCCCCTTGACGGGCGCGGGATGGCTCCTTGGGTTAGCACAGGTTGGTTCCTTGAACGGGTGCGGGGTCATGGTGTAAACCTGTGACCAAGACCCAGGGCGTCAGGAAAGGTGGACACTCTTTACAGCACAGCAGGGTGTGGCTCCAAGGGGGGAGCGGAAGGAGACGCCACGGCAACAGCGTCGCTGAGGCTCCATTGCGGAAGTGTGTGACAACTCCAAAGCAACTGCCAGCTGATGCTTTGTGTCCAGTGCGGTTGGGAGTTAGGCGAGGGTCTTGGCTGGTCCACAGTGGTGACATTACAGGTTCAGTAGATATGGGTAGCTGGGGGAAGGGGTGGTGTAGTGCTTGGTCAGAGCACTGGAGCATCGCTCTGCCATTTCCCACAATGGCGCTTGTTTATGTTGGTAGCCCAAAGACGGGATGAATGGAGACAAAGTCATGCTGTTAGAAGGAAACTCTGTCTCTGCCGTGGTAGATGGAAATCTGCTGCAGTACACCCGGTAAACATCATCCAACTTAAAGGACCATGAAAAATAAGCTAAGGAACCTAGATAGGTCATTGGTTGGATAGATGTCACCAGGAGTACTCGCAAATGACAGAGACAGTGCCAAAGTTCACCTATTTATTGAGGACTTGTGGTTGGACATGGTGAAGTTGGATTTTTTGGGGGTTCTGCAACAAAGGAGAGACATCATGAGCAGGTGGCAGAACATACAAGGTGATAACGATAAAGCTATTAAACCAATACATCTGAAATAAGGAAATAGGAAACAAACGTACTCTTAAAAGACACAACTGGGGGGGGGGGGGGCGGACGGAGAAATGGCTTGACAGGCTTTAAATACAAACAAGAAGTGTGAACGAGCCTATCAGGGCAGTTCTGATAATTACTGACAGGTGTGTGATTGCATGAGCGAGTCAACAGGTGAAATCAACTTGCTTGATCAAGTCCACCTCAGCTGTATGCTACTCCACTCTGAGGGCTGTTGTACATACATCATTATAACCTATTAACAACTTGTTTGTTTCTTCGGGAGTCATTCAAAAAGCCCCACTCTAGGTCCCATTTGACAGTTAGGCCTACCAATTGTTAAGTAAATGCTCTTTTCGTTTCTCTGTGTTATTTCCCAGCCAGCAGATTTCAGATCATGTACAGTAGATATTATCTGGTGACAGATGCAGAGGCAGTGAGAACTCCTAGTGTGTCTTTTCTCTCCTACACAGCGACAATATGCATCACATTGTAAAATTATTAGGTGTCAAGGTGCTAGACGTAATTTGGATTGAATAAAAGGAAACAAGGTCATTGCTTTTCACCGTCAGACGCTGGAACTCGCCACTTCCTCTAGAGATGAATCAGATCAAAGACAATATGAGTTATTGTGAAACTTGCATGCATTGCTCATGTTTATGCTCCATCAGGAGCAGAGTGCACAGCACATCAACCAATATGAGTCCAAGTGCAGCTAAAAGTCACAGGAGCTTATGTATTCACTGCCATAGTGCTGAACTTCGACAATATGGGACACTGTAGACACCACTGCTATTGGCTTCTGGTTATAACATTTATGTTTCAGCCTAATATCTCAAACAAACAGATGTTTGTTGAGAAACGACTGGGCATAAAATGGGAAGTTGAGAGAATATTGTAGACACACAGAGGATATCTGTGATCTCAAACTGATATCCCATTTTGGAAAATGTTGTTTGAAATGTTATTTCTAAAGGTTATTTGACAATGACATTTCAATCATATATATATATATTTAATTCAAATCAAACTAAATGTAGGTTCCACCGAATAAATAACCAGTTAGACTAGCCTGTGAAGGTAGAAATAAGAACAACTGCCTCCAGATCAGTTATGAAACTATAATAGGTATGAAACAAGCTTCTACTGTAGCTTCTTGAGTTTGTGAGACTTGGGGACAAAACCACATCCTGTTCTATGTTGAGCTTGACACGGTTGTTGGAAAACCACATGACACGTTTCACAGCCAGCCAACTCATAGCAAGAAAGCGTTGTGTAAAGTACAGTGGCGTCACCGGTTGACACATTCGTGACTGTCCTATTTGTCAATGCTTCACCAGTGGAGCTTGGACTTACCCACAATAACAAAAAGGCAGATAAGATACAACAAGTATATGAATGTTGATAGTGTTACTCAGTGATCTCATGTCTGTCTGCCTGTCTGTCTGTAGCCAACTCCAGTGGTCCTGGTATTCCTGTAGAGCCTGCACCTCCTTCCTTCGCTCCAGCTGAGCTCAAGTTCCCCACCGAGTGCAACAGCCATTGGAGCCTGGACCAGAAAGCCACTGAGCCCCTCTTCATCAACACAGGTGAAAGTCCCTCAGTGGTAGTTGGAATAGTTCACCACAATTACAAATGTACCTCCTCTAGTGCACAAGAAAGGAGGTATTCAGTACACCCAGAGAGTAGGTTGGGTTTGTTTACTGAGCTACAGGTTCGCATTAGCATCGTAGAGTGCAGAACAATATGAGTGATGGGACCCTGGTTACCATGGTTTAAGGGCTCGATTCAATCCATATCGCTGAGGTTCAGCGTTATAGAGCGATTAAATTTAAAGGCAATGTTCCCCTAAACGCTGTATATGTCGGCTTAATTGGAAATTACCTTTCAATTTCAAGCACGTAATTCAGCGCCATAGCACTGAACTTCGGCAATATGGATTAAATCGAGTGCAAGGTATCCACAAGATAAATGACATTTCACATTTTGATGAACTACCCCTTTAAATCATCTCCTGACAAATCGCATCACCAAAAACACATTGTTCCATGTGGAGTCGCTATATGTGATAAACCTTCATTAGTCTATATTACACCGTATCCATCACTCATAGTAGTTCTGTAGCTTCCCAATGATCAATAATGTGATGGCTCTCCTCACTTAGAATGGATCAGATGTAATGTAATCTAAACTGAGGCTGCCCATATAATCAACCATCAGGATGAGCTATCAGGATGAGCTTTGCAAGAGCCTAAATCAAATCATTAAAATACAGATGTATTGTTACCTCTATGGACACGATGAGATGGGGCCTGTGTAGTCTTCATGAATGATAAATGCAGTGGTACGTGAGGTTGGAGGGTTATTGTTGTGTGCTCATACTATTTCCATTGTGCATCCCAGCTGTTATTCAGGTAAACGGCTATACGTCAGACTGTGAAGTTGAGGCCGATAGCGCCACCATAACAATGACAACATCAGAGCTTTTCAGCCAATCGGATCACAGTAATGGAATGAGAGGAAATGACATCAGACCCTCCCGCTACCTATCAGAGCCACAGGAAGATGAGTGGCCAGGGACTTAATTCTGATTTTCAACTAAATCTTTTTTTAATTTTTTTATTACTTCTTTCAATGAACAAGACCTACATAGGAAAATAGCTGAGCAGATTCCTCCTTGAAGGTTCCTGGATACAATCCCTTTTTAAAAAAAATCTTATCTCTGCAATGTAAATATACTGAACTATAAACATCCAATGAACATTCTTTGTTTCTTAGGTCATTGAAAAAACTGTTGGGGAGGGTTTAAATAAAGTGTAACCACTGAGGTCAAATGTCATCATAGCTTCTCTATTTTACATTTTTCTAAGGAACTTTCAAAGCCCCCGGCGGCTGGACTTTTCCTAATGAAGACGTGTTGTTGTCAGTAACTAGATATGAACATCAAAGTGGTGGAAAAGAGATTGATGAAGTAGATGTATATGGATAGATATTCATTTTAACATCACAGCATCTGTTCAATGATGTTTTAACCACAGCATTGACAATTCTGTTAAAACAGTTGACGCTTTAGCAAAGTGCAGAATCTAAATGTAGACAACACCAGAGTGGACACCGATTAATTGTTTGTCACCCCCTGTAGGATAGGAGTAGCAGCGGCTACCATACTTCAAACTGCTTTACCCTGCCCTCTAGTGTTATCAGCTAGCATTTACAGCTAAATGCAGGCCAACTGAAATCAGTTGCGGACTGCGTTTGCACAGGCAGCCCAAGTCTGATATTGTTTTCCATTGGTCTTTTGACCAATAACATCAGATCTTTCCACATCAGATATTTTTTCGGAGCTGATCGGATTGGTCAAAAGACCAATTCGTTTTTAAAAAAAGATCAGAATTGGGCTGCCTGTGTAAACACAGTCCTTTAGGCACAGACCAAGGGTAAGCATACCTTCCCCAAATCCTAACCCATTGGAGTGAAAAACGCTGAACTGACTTTCGATCACAGCGTTTACATAAATACACATTGAAGGGAAGAGTTAGAACATGGGTTCCATAAAGAGACAACATCTGTATTTATAGTGTGGAGCATCAGGTGGTATATTTGGACACAGAACAGCCACATACAACACAAAAGGGAACATTCAATGGCATTGTGAACTATCGTAGTGCTATACGAGGAAATATATTGGGAATGTTTACACAATTCACCCTGCACTGTACCATGACAACATTCAAAACATACCATTGACAATCTTTCCCACAGTGAAATAGCACACTAATTAAAAATATCTTAAATGTTGTCCATTAAGTAATGGTTTTAAAACAATGATGATCATATTTTTAAAACTATGGCACTTATATACCAAGTCCTAGACTGTTTTCTAATGAGAATCATGAACGTGAAGTTGATGAACGAGATCGTTCCCAGTGGTTTCAGTCTGCCTTCTTGAAGAGTTGCCTGGCGACCACATCTCCAACTCTCATCTCCTAAAGGGCAAAAAAAGGACGGGTTGAGAAGAGGGTGGAGAAAGAGAAAAGAGGGAGGAGTTTGGGTGGGTGAGTGTGGGAGAGTGAGTGCGTGCGTGGGGGGCGTGCGTGGGAAAAGATCATTAATGGTCTCAGTCACAAAAACGCTGTGCTCTTTTCTCTCTGGACTCAGTAATCCTATCGCTCCTATCTCCTCTTCCTCTCCCCTTCATTATCTCCACCCCCCACACATGTACTTCCCCGCTCTCAATCCCACTCCCCCTCGTGTCCCTCCCTCCCCCTCTTCTTGTGTTACTCACCAAATCCACCCTTTACTGCCTGATCCCCAGTGGTATTTATTTCCAAACTTCTCTTTCGGATTTGAACAAAATATCAATGAGGTATTGTTTTCTATTAGAAGCATTTGGGAGCTGTTTAATAAAACAATGCTGATTGTTTGAAATCGTAATCAGCATTTGCATGTAATCACAAGCAAAAACAGATTGCCCAACTAAAGTCCATCTGAAGCACAGGCCTAAACAGAAGCTTGTGATTCTCCTCCCAATCCCTTCACTATGAAGAGTCTTGTTGAAGTCTGTATTTAGCTCATTAAAATGGTAACGAACAATAACCTTTCCTTATTCTTCCTGTTCCTGCCCATTCCTTCACCCTGAAGACTCTTAACAGTGTTTTCCCCCGTTTCTTTCTCCTTCTTCGGGCCCCACACATTTCTTTCCCCTGAACAGGCAACAAATAAGGAGTTTTGAGGGCCATACACCCCCTCTTTTTTTAAAGGACCTCATTTGTTCTCACACAAACACACGCACGGACACGTGCACACATACAACGTAGGCAGTGAATAACTTCCATTACCAAATCTGATTTGCATATCCCCCACTTTCAAAATGGTATATCAATCCCAGCATCTTCTTTCCTCCCAAATCTTTCCTGCTTTCCTCCCTTTCTCTGGCCTTGTGTTCACCTCTATTCCTATTCCCTTCCAATCTTTATCCCTCTCTGTTAATCCATCCCTCCCTCCCTCCCTCCCTCCATTCTCACCAGGTGTAGCTTGTCTCCCTCCAGCCAGTGTGTCCATCCTCTTCCCTCCTTCTCTCCTCTCTGAACACACACCAGCTTATCACCCTCCCAGTCCACTGTGGTCTAAAAACAGAGAAAAACTGAGTTAACACACCCCAGCTTATCACCCACCCAGCCCACTGTGGTCTAGAAACAGGGTTAACACACACACACACACACACACACTGTGGTCTGCAAAAACATGAAAGCGCACACACACACACAACCACTGCCTTGTACCACTCTCAGTTTGGCGCGGTCTGAAAACAAGCAACAGGGGGTGGTTATGACAGGAAAACAACAGGAGGTACACACATGCCAAAATATCCCCCCCCCCCACACACACACGGCAAATAGTATATTCACCCAAACAAAGCAAAGTAGTATGACAAGTACACCTATATGAAGTCAATTAGAGAGAAGTTGTACAAGTCTGAACAAGTAATGAAACAGAGAAACATAAGGGAAAACATCACCAGATAACAGAAATACATTTAGCCAGTGTCTTTACAAACAGCACATGATGAAGAACAGAGACCACCCACCCACCCATACACGTAGAACTGTAAACACACACACACCTGACAGACTCGTCCATCCACAGGTCCCAGGTCCTCGGTGAAGACCTGACCCAGTTTGAAATCCATATCAAAGTCCTTAAAGGTGGTGAGTGTGCGGATCTTCATACTGCCTGTGGCCGGGTCATGGACTATCTGTTTAGTGGGCTTCAACATACACACTATCTTCCGCAGGGCAAAATTAATATCTGATGGAGAGAGAGAGAGGGAGAGAATTAATCAACCAAACATAACACCTTGCCATTCTAGTAATGAGGTAGTGTATCTGAGGCAACATCTCTGACCTACAGCTGTGTCTGTCCTTTTACATCTCATGTTAATGTTTCCAGATATCACACACCCACAGACAGACGACACACACACACACACACACACACACACCCCCCCTGTCTGTGTCCAGGGTCATTTACAGGCTAAGGCGCCATGATGATCTATCACACGGCTCTGGGAATAGAGATGGCAAGCCTTTGGATGAGTCACTACCCCTAAAATTCATCTCAAAGCAGCAGGCAAACAAAGGAAAAAAATGTTAAGTTCAGTAAAATAGAATCAATGAATCGTGTTAAATTAAAATGAAAGGAGGCAAGTTGCAGAAGTACAGTAAGCTCTTAACACGTGTCATTTTACATATTACAACTACACGAATTGGACACTTTTTAACAATGACGCATTTGTAGCTAATATATGTGCTAACAGACAAAGACATTACGATTCATATGATCTTACCCAAAGCTGCGAGGTAGTTCTCGAAGTTATCTTGAGACACCATGTGAAAGGTTCCTGTGTAATTTGGTTTAGACATCTTTTAGCCTTTAGTTTTGCAGAGGAACTCAACAAAGAAAACTGTAACCTACAGTATTGCCTCTTCTCTACAGATATTCTCTTTCTCTGCTCTTTTCACTGCTCTCACCACTACCGCATTGTTTGATATTAATAACACTTATGCAACCTGTGAGCTAACCTTCTGTCTGCTAGTGTCAGTCAGAAGGTATGCGGCTTTACGCAAAACTGCAACTTGATAAAGGAATGATTGAGCTGCTGGAATGTTTTAGAGCGGCGGTCGTATCCACAATGACTGTCCTCTGCTCTCTTCACTCCTTCAATTCCCGGGTATCGATTCCCTGATGCAAACGTTGCACAACCCTTTTAAATTCCCTATTCGCTCCCTCTGCTCTCCCACGGAAAGCGTAAACTCCTCCCTACGGAGCTTTATGCAAACAGCTTTTGTTCCACTAATCCTCTTCCTAAAATGGGAACTGGGTAGGTATGTGCCCTTTCCGCGTTAATTAAACGGTATTCTCTCCATCTCGCTATTCACAATTGCTTTATTGGCATGGGAAACATATGCTTACATTGCCAAAACATGTGAAAAACATGTGTTTCACAAAAGTGAAATAAGCAATCAGAAATTAACAGTAAACATTACACACACAAAAGTGTAAAGTTTCTCTCGCTCTCCTTCACTATCGCTGTTTGGAGAGCAGACTTTGTTCTGTACCACATGTGGAGAAGAGGGAGAGGGAGGCGGGGGGAAAGTTCATTCATCTCGCTCAATGTTTTCCTGTCACTCGGGGCAGTCACTGCGGGTCGTCGGCGACTCTGGGGGAGCCCAGTGACGTTGCCAATGTTAGTCTACAAACATAATAGCTCATTATAGAGATATGTCTTATCTAAAACTTTCATTGGAATGACAGAGTGGCTGTGTGTCCCCACTGTGCTTGATCCCGTGGTCATGGCATTTTATTTTATTAATTGCAAAATATTCTATAGGCTTTGCATAAATGGATACAATACACTTGTGATGAAGAAAGAAATGAATGTATATTACTCTGAGCCTTTATTGTCAGCAAAAATTTTAGCCATTACCATTTGCATGGGTGCAGAATGGTTCCATGGTGCAGGAGCCCAGCACCGAGAATCTATCAGTAGTTTGCTTTATAATCTTAATTATATCACAGACATCAACTTTATCACTTGATATTAAAAAAAAAACACTAAGATAAATCTTTTAAAATAAAAAGTTAATATCAAATTCAATATTAAATCATCAGCACACAGCTCTCTCATCCTCTATCTTTTTCTCACGGAGCCACTCTTCTTCTCCTCTGACTTCTGCTTCTTCACATCTTTCTTTCCTTTGGCTATGTTTTCATACAATTGCTGTTCCTTGTTTCTAAAAGAGAGACAGTACAAGAGAGAGGACATAATGTTAGAAACCCGCAGGTTCAAATAGCTGAGAGATAACAATGTAGGCTTCTTTGTGTGTAAGAAAAGGAGCACTCTTTAGATCTTCAGTTAGTAGTAGCCTACCAAACAGTACCCTGACCCTACCAAACAGTACCCTGACCCTACCAAACAGTACCCTGACCCTACCCTGACCCTACCAAACAGTACCCTGACCCTACCAAACAGTACCCTGACCCTACCAAACAGTACCCTGACAGTAACCTGACCCTACCAAACAGTACCCTGACCCTACCAAACAGTACCCTGACCCTACCAAACAGTACCCTGACCCTACCAAACAGTACCCTGACCCTACCAAACAGTACCCTGACCCTACCACACAGTACCCTGACAGTAACCTGACCCTACCAAACAGTACCCTGACCCTACCAAACAGTACCCTGACCCTACCAAACAGTACCCTGACCCTACCAAACAGTACCCTGACCCTACCACACAGTACCCTGACAGTAACCTGACCCTACCAAACAGTACCCTGACCCTACCACACAGTACCCTGACAGTAACCTGACCCTACCAAACACTACCCTGACCCTACCAAACAGTACCCTGACCATACCAAACACTACCCTGACAGTACCCTGACCCTACCAAACAGTACCCTGACAGTACCCTGACCCTACCAAACAGTACCCTGAAAGTACCCTGACCATACCAAGCAGTACCCTGACCCTACCAAACAGTACCCTGACCCTACCAAACACTACCCTGACAGTACCCTGACACTACCAAACAGTATCCTGACCCTACCAAACACTACCCTGACAGTACCCTGACCATACCAAACAGTACCCTGACACTACCAAACAGTACCCTGACAGTACCCTGACACTACCAAACAGTACCCTGACCCTACCAAACACTACCCTGACAGTACCCTGACCCTACCAAACAGTATCCTGACCCTACCAAACACTACCCTGACAGTACCCTGACCATACCAAACAGTACCCTGACACTACCAAACAGTACCCTGACAGTACCCTGACACTACCAAACAGTACCCTGACCCTACCAAACACTACCCTGACAGTACCCTGACCCTACCAAACAGTACCCTGAAAGTACCCTGACCATACCAAACAGTACCCTGACCCTACCAAACAGTACCCTGACCCTACCAAACAGTACCCTGACAGTACCCTGACCCTACCAAACACTACCCTGACAGTACCCTGACCCTACCAAACAGTACCCTGACCCTACCAAACAGTACCCTGACAGTACCCTGACGCTACCAAACAGTACCCTGACCCTACCAAACAGTACCCTGACAGTACCCTGACCCTACCAAACACTACCCTGACAGTACCCTAACACTACCAAACAGTACCCTGACAGTACCCTGACCCTACCAAACAGTACCCTGACACTACCCTGACAGTACCCTGACCCTACCAAACAGTACCCTCACCCTACCAAACACTACCCTGACAGTACCCTGACCCTACCAAACAGTACCCTGACACTACCCTGACAGTACCCTGACCCTACCAAACAGTACCCTCACCCTACCAAACACTACCCTGACAGTACCCTGACACTACCAAACAATACCCTGACAGTACCCTGAGCATACCAAACACTACCCTGACAGTAGCCTGATGGTATCCTGACAGTACCCTGACCGTACCAAACACTACCCTGACTGTACCAAACACTACCCTGACGCTACCCTGACTGTTCCAAACACTACCCTGACACTACCCTAACACTACCCTGACAGTACCCTGACCGTACCCAACACTACCCTGACAGTACCCTGACTGTACCAAACACTACCCTGACACTATCCTGACTGTACCAAACACTACCCTGAAACTACCCTAACACTACCCTGACTGTACCCTGACCGTACCAAACACTACCCTGACAGTACCCTGACCCTACCAAACACTACCCTGACCATACCAAACACTACCCTGACACTACACTGACCGTACCAAACACTATCCTGACACTACCCTAACACTACCCTGACAGTACCCTGACCGTACCAAACACTACCCTGACACTACCCTGAATGTACCAAACACTACCCTGACACAACCCTGACACTACCCTGTCGGTACCAAACACTACCCTGACCATACCAAACACTACCCTGACAGTACCCTGACCTTACCAAACACTACCCTAACAGTACCTTGGCCATACAAAACACAACCCTGACAGTACCCTGACCCTACCAATCACTACCCTGACCGTAGCAAACACTACTCTGACACTACCCTGACTGTACCAAACACTACCCTGACAGTACCCTGACCGTACCAAACACTACCCTAAAAGTACCCTGGCTGTACGAAACACTACCCTAACTGTACCCTGACCCTACCAAACACTACCCTGACACTACCCTGATAGTACCCTGACCCTACCAAACAGTACCCTGACACTACCCTGACAGTACCCTGACCCTACCAAACACTACCCTGACCGTACCAAACACTACCCTGACACTACCCTGACCGTACCAAACACTACCCTGACACTACCCTGACCGTACCAAACTCTACCCTGACCGTACCAAACACTACCCTGACACAACCCTGACACTACCCTGACCGTACCAAACACTACCCTGGCCATACCAAATACTACCCTGACAGTACCCTGACCCTACCAAACACTACCCTGATAGTACCCTGACCCTAAACACTTCCCTGACAGTACCCTGACAGTACCTTGACCCTACCAAACACTACCCTGACAGTACCCAGACAGTACCCTGACCCTACCAAACAGTACCCTGACACTACCCTGACAGTACCCTGACCCTACCAAACACTACCCTGATAGTACCCTGACCCTAAACACTTCCCTGACAGTACCCTGACAGTACCTTGACCCTACCAAACACTACCCTGACAGTACCCAGACAGTACCCTGACCCTACCAAACAGTACCCTGACACTACCCTGACAGTACCCTGACCCTACCAAACAGTATCCTGACAGTACCCTGACAGGTTAACAATACAAGGATAGTTCGCAAATGTACAACAGGTAAAAACAGGGATGGTCTAGCATCGGAGATAAACACTCAGAAGTGGTGACAGTGACACATTTCATACTGTACATAGCCAGCTCAGAGCTCTCCAGTGAACTCTGGATTGTGAGCTTACCCACACCACACTGGATTGTGAGTTTACCTACATGTTTGAGTGGCCGTGGCCTTGGCCAGGCGGGCACTAGAGGCCAGCGGGGAAGCCATTCTACTGTACTGTAATTACATAAATGGATGAACCAATCAACAGTTTTTCCAACACAACTTAGGGCACTGAGCTACCCGTGTCAAGCCAGTGCCAGACTCACACTGTGGTGTATTATACTGTACTAGAGACAGGGGTTACACTGTGGTGTACTATACTGTACTAGAGACAGGTTACACTGTGGTGTATTATACTGTACTAGAGACAGGTGTTACACTGTGGTGTACTATACTGTACTAGAGACAGGTGTTACACTGTGGTGTACTATACTGTACTAGAGACGGGTTACACTGTGGTGTACTATACTGTACTAGAGACAGGTTACACTGTGGTGTACTATACTGTACTAGAGACAGGTGTTACACTGTGGTGCACTATACTGTACTAGAGACAGGGGTTACACTGTGGTGTACTATACTGTACTAGAGACAGGTTACACTGTGGTGTATTATACTGTACTAGAGACGGGTTACACTGTGGTGTACTATACTGTACTAGAGACGGGTTACACTGTGGTGTACTATACTGTACTAGAGACAGGTTACACTGTGGTGTACTATACTGTACTAGAGACAGGTGTTACACTGTGGTGTACTATACTGTACTAGAGACAGGTTACACTGTGGTGTATTATACTGTACTAGAGACAGGTTACACTGTGGTGTACTATACTGTACTAGAGACGGGTTACACTGTGGTGTATTATACTGTACAAGAGACAGTGGTTACACTGTGGTGTATTATACTGTACTAGAGACGGGTTACACTGTGGTGTATTATACTGTACTAGAGACGGGTTACACTGTGGTGTATTATACTGTACTAGAGACGGGTTACACTGTGGTGTATTATACTGTACTAAAGACACAGTGGTGTACAATACTGTACTAGAGACAGGGGTTACACTGTGGTGTACTATACTGTACTAGAGACAGGTGTTATACTATGGTGTATTATACTGTACTAGAGACAGGGGTTACACGGTGGTGTATTATACTGTACTAGAGACAGGTGTTATACTATGGTGTACCATACTGTACTAGAGACAGGGGTTACACTGTGGTGTACCATACTGTACTAGAGACAGGGGTTACACTGTGGTGTATTATACTGTACTAGAGACAGGGGTTACACTGTGGTGTATTATACTGTACTAGAGACAGGGGTTACACTGTGGTGTATTATACTGTACTAGAGACAGGTGTTACACTGTGGTGTACCATACTGTACTAGAGACAGGGGTTACACTGCGGTGTATTATACTGTACTAAAGACAGGGGTTACACTGTGGTGTATTATACTGTACTAAAGACACTGTGGTGTATTATACTGTACTAGAGACAGGGGTTACACTGTGGTGTATTATACTGTACTAGAGACAGGTGTTACACTGTGGTGTACCATACTGTACTAGAGACAGGGGTTACACTGTGGTGTATTATACTGTACTAAAGACAGGGGTTACACTGTGGTGTATTATACTGTACTAGAGACAGGGGTTACACTGTGGTGTACTATACTGTACTAGAGACAGGTGTTACACTGTGGTGTATTATACTGTACTAAAGACAGGGGTTACACTGTGGTGTATTATACTGTACTAAAGACACAGTGGTGTACTATACTGTACTAGAGACAGGTGTTATACTGTGGTGCACTATACTGTACTAGTGACCGTGGTTACACGGTGGTGTACCATACTGTACTAGAGACAGGGGTTACACTGTGGTGTATTATACTGTACTAGAGATGGGTTACACAGTGGTGTATTATACTGTACTAGAGACAGGGGTTACACTGTGGTGTATTATACTGTACTAGAGACAGGGGTTACACTGTGGTGTACTACACTGTACTAGAGACAGGGGTTACACGGTGGTGTACCATACTGTACAAGAGACAGGGGTTACACTGTGGTGTACTATACTGTACTAGAGACAGGGGTTACACTGTGGTGCACTATACTGTACTAGAGACAGGGGTTACACTGTGGTGTACTATACTGTACAAGAGACAGGGGTTACACTGTGGTGCACTATACTGTACTAGAGACAGGGGTTACACTGTGGTGCACTATACTGTACTAGTGACCGTGGTTACACTGTGGTGTACCATACTGTACTAGAGACAGGGGTTACACTGTGGTGCACTATACTGTACTAGAGACAGGGGTTACACTGTGGTGTACTATACTGTACAAGAGACAGGGGTTACACTGTGGTGCACTATACTGTACTAGAGACAGGGGTTACACTGTGGTGTACTATACTGTACTAGAGACAGGGGTTACACTGTGGTGCACTATACTGTACTAGAGACAGGGGTTACACTGTGGTGTACTATACTGTACTAGAGACAGGGGTTACACTGTGGTGTATTATACTGTACTAGAGACACTGTGGTGTACCATACTGTACTAGAGACAGGGGTTACACTGTGGTGTACTATACTGTACTAGAGACAGGGGTTACACTGTGGTGTATTATACTGTACTAGAGACAGGGGTTACACTGTGGTGTATTATTCTGTACTAGAGACAGGGGTTACACTGTGGTGTATTATTCTGTACTAGAGACAGGGGTTACACTGGTGTATTATACTGTACTAGAGACAGGTGTTACACTGTGGTGTATTATACTGTACTAGAGACACTGTGGTGTATTATCCTGTACAAGAGACAGGGGTTACACTGTGGTGTACTATACTGTACTAGAGACAGGGGTTACACTGTGGTGTACTATACTGTACAAGAGACAGGTGTTATACTGTGGTGTACTATACTGTACTAGAGACAGGGGTTACACTGTGGTGTATTATTCTGTACTAGAGACAGGGGTTACACTGGTGTATTATACTGTACTAGAGACAGGGGTTACACTGTGGTGTACTATACTGTACTAGAGACAGGGGTTACACTGTGGTGTATTATACTGTACTAGAGACAGGGGTTACACTGTGGTGTATTATTCTGTACTAGAGACAGGGGTTACACTGTGGTGTATTATTCTGTACTAGAGACAGGGGTTACACTGGTGTATTATACTGTACTAGAGACAGGTGTTACACTGTGGTGTATTATACTGTACTAGAGACACTGTGGTGTATTATCCTGTACAAGAGACAGGGGTTACACTGTGGTGTACTATACTGTACTTGAGACAGGGGTTACACTGTGGTGTACTATACTGTACTAGAGGCAGATGTTATACTGTGGTGTACTATACTGTACTAGAGACAGGGGTTACACTGTGGTGTATTATACTGTACTAGAGACAGGGGTTACACTATGGTGTATTATACTGTACTAGAGACAGGGGTTACACTGTGGTGTATTATACTGTACTAGAGACAGGTGTTATACTGTGGTGTATTATACTGTACTAGAGACAGGGGTTACACTATGGTGTACTATACTGTACTAGAGACAGGTGTTATACTGTGGTGTATTATACTGTACTAGAGACAGGTGTTATACTGTGGTGTACTATACTGTACTAGAGACAGGTGTTATACTGTGGTGTACTATACTGTACTAGAGACAGGGGTTACACTGTGATGTATTATTCTGTACTAGAGACAGGGGTTACACTGGTGTATTATACTGTACTAGAGACAGGGGTTACACTGTGGTGTACTATACTGTACTAGAGACAGGGGTTTGATTATACATGAGGTGGGTGCCTCGGGAGCTCTTTCATTACTAGGGCCCAGAGTCTTTCCTGACCATGTCATCTGTCCAGGAAGAACTCTGATCCCTATAGCCAGCTGTATAACCAGGGTGATCCCTACAGCCAGCTGTATAACCAGGGTGATCCCTATAGCCTGCTGTATAACCAGGGTGATCCCTATAGCCAGCTGTATAACCAGGGTGATCCCTACAGCCGCTGTATAACTAGGGTGCCCTGTGCTGTATAACCAGGGTGATCCCTATAGCCAGCTGTATAACCAGGGTGATCCCTATAGCCTGCTGTATAACCAGGGTGATCCCTACAGCCAGCTGTATAACCAGGGTGATCCCTATAGCCTGCTGTATAACCAGGGTGATCCCTACAGCCAGCTGTATAACTAGGGTGAACTATGCTGTATAACCAGGGTGATCCCTACAGCCAGCTGTATAACCAGGGTGATCCCTATAGCCTGCTGTATAACCAGGGTGATCCCTATAGTCTGCTGTATAACCAGGGTGATCCCTATAGCCAGCTGTATAACCAGGGTGATCCCTAAAGCCAGCTGTATAACCAGGGTGATCCCTATAGCCAGCTGTATAACCAGGGTGATCCCTATAGCCTGCTGTATAACCAGGGTGATCCCTACAGCCAGCTGTATAACCAGGGTGAACCGTGCTGTATAAACTGACGTGATCCCTATAGCCAGCTGTATAACCAGGGTGATCCCTATAGCCAGCTGTATAACCAGGGACGATCCCTATAGCCAGCTGTATAACCAGGATGATTCCTATAGCCAGCTGTATAACCAGGGTGAACCGTGCTGCATAACCAGGGTGATCCCTATAGCCAGCTGTATAACCAGGGTGATACCTATAGCCAGCTGTATAACCAGGGACGATCCCTATAGCCAGCTGTATAACCAGGGTAATCCCTATAGCCAGCTGTATAACCAGGGTGAACCGTGCTGTATAGCCAGGGTGATCTTTATAGCCAGCTGTATAACCAGGGTGCACCATGCTGTATAACCAGGGTAATCCCTAAAGCCAGCTGTATAACCAGGGTGGCAGTGCTGTATAACCAGGGTAATCCCTATAGCCAGCTGTATAACCAGGGTGACCGTGCTGTATAGCCAGGGTGATCCCTATAGCCAGCTGTATAACCAGGGTGAACCATGCTGTATAACCAGGGTAATCCCTATAGCCAGCTGTATAACCAGGGTGAACCATGCTGTATAACCAGGGTGATCCCTATAGCCTGCTGTATAACCAGGGTGAACTGTGCTGTATAACCAGGGTATTCCCTATAGCCAGCTGTATAACCAGGGTGAACCGTGCTGTATAACCAGGGTAATCCCTATAGCCAGCTGTATAACCAGGGTCAACCGTGCTGTATAACCAGGGTGATCCCTATAGCCTGCTGTATAACCAGGGTCAACCGTGCTGTATAACCAGGGTGATCCCTATAGCCTGCTGTATAATCAGGGTCCAAAGTGTTTCCTGGTCAAGAAGAACCTGTGTCCCTACATTCTCATAGCAGTTAACACTGCTAACATTGTCTTAACTATTTTTAGGGCATCCCTGGGAATCAATGTAATTCAAACCCTGACAAGAGAATGGGCTGGTTGATCGAGTGGAAGTTTACAGAGTTTGGTCAGTCCGGACGATCCAAACAGGTCAAGTGATTCTTCCTCTCCTTTGTTGTCCAGTTTAGTTTTTTCTAATTGGTCCATTATTTCCAGAGCGAGAGAGTACAGTAGGGCTACCTAGCCAAATGTATCACCTCCAAAGGTTACACAAACGTGCCCAATCAGCTAAATTGGACAACAGAAGGATGGAGAGACACGGGGGACGACGATGAAAAACAATGGTCCCATTTTCAATATGGCTTATAGGAGCTAGGCTCATTAGGAGACAGAGCTGAGAAAGTCCACATTCACTCCTCTCTCTCTTTCATCTCTCTCTACCTAACCTCCCCTCTCTCTCTCTCTCTCTCTCTCTCTCTCTCTCTCTCTCTCTCTCTCTTCCGTCTCTCTCTACCGAACCTCTCTCTCTTTTCCATCTCTCTCTACCTAACCTCTCTCTCTCTCTTCCGTCTCTCTCTACCTAACTCTCTCTCTGTGTGTCTCTCACTCTCTCTCTTCCGTGTCTCTCTACCTAACCTCCCCTCTCTCTCTCTCTCTCTCTCTCTCTCTCTCTCTCTCTTCCGTCTCTCTCTACCGAACCTCTCTCTCTTTTCCATCTCTCTCTACCTAACCTCTCTCTCTCTCTTCCGTCTCTCTCTACCTAACTCTCTCTCTGTGTGTCTCTCACTCTCTCTCTTCCGTGTCTCTCTACCTAACCTCCTCTCGCTATGTGTGTGTCTCTCACTCTGTGTAGCCTGCGCCAGAGAACTTTGACCCAATGTGGTTTTGAGGAGAGATGGGAATATGCACGGGACTCCAATGGCATGTGCACAGAAACACACTGTACAAACTCACTTGGAGACCTTGCAGCTGGCAGGCTGGTGTTTGAACTGCAAATTTCCATACTCTGTCTCAGCTCCCTAGAAAGGGGAGAAGAGGACAGCGAGTGTTAGACATGATGGGTGGTCTAAGGTGAGTCAATGTGCAGAGTAAGTCATAGTCTTATTATGAATTTCCCAGAAATCTAGCAATTTCCATGAACAATTTCAACCTCTCTCTGTCAATGTTCATATTTTACAAAGCAGTCTATGATAAGATCTCTGTCTGGAGGACAGAAGAACATGCACAACAACAGTGTAAAGTATATCTTGACACAGATCCCTCTGTCAGCTGATATCTGAGTCTCTCTCTGCTGTCTTGTTATTTCTGGAATGTTGTTTTTCAACACAGTTTGTCAATAGACATATACTGTAGCCAGTGCACTTGGGAGAGGTGAACAATATATATTTGATTCCATATTACCCATATTCCTCTCTCCCTTCTATTGCAACCTCCCCCCCCTCTCCCTCACCTTGTTGTAGGTCTTGGAGGCCTCTATGTACTCAGAGACGGCCAGGTAGATGAACTTGTACTGGGCCTCAGTCTGCACCATGCCTGACCGCTGATCTCGCACCATCTGGATGCTCTTCTGGATGTCTATGTCACAGTCCAGACCTATGGATAACCAGGAAGTTAGAATCACAATCAACAACAAAAACATTGTCATTCTACAGTGATGACAGGCATTACAAGGATCATGGAACAAAAGAGCTATAATAAGATACAATATAAAATCATGAAGATCTGAAGAAATGCGGGAACTTTGGTAATGAAAGAGACTCACCTTTAGTGTCAATGGTCTCGATGATCATGTCGATCACCACAATGGTGCCAGTTCGGCCTATTCCAGCACTACACAGAAACACAACACAAACAGAGTGGTTGTAGGGACAACTGTCAGTACAGTACAATGTGATTGGACTCAATGCAATTCACTGAAAATAATTAACTGTATTGAAACCATTTCTAGAGCAGTATTGATCATCTAAGCCATTCTGTGATCGGAGGTGTAAAGTGATCATGGACAAATGGAGAGGGATTTGTCATGTTGTCACACTAACAGATGTCTCAGCCAGGGGATGACCACTGTACACACACGTGACTGTGACAGTTTGGTTATATTATAAAGACCAGTGGATTGGATAAGAACTTTGTCCCTATGGATGTCTTTCAGTGTAAAGAAGCAAAGAAAATAGCTTTTGTCATTAAACTGTACTGCAACAGCCTTGTAAACACTCTATACGCTATTATGCTGTACTTATGTCTGCTTACATAACAAATAGTCACGGGACCAACAACGTAGAAGAGTACAAGAACCCTCCCTATTCTTGATATCACAAGGGGAAAATTCCTATAGGATAAATTGTCAGTTGACTTAAAATGCTGAGTACCGCAACTAGGGTTGCACATTTTGGGGAATATTCAGAGGTGGAAACTTTCCGTGGGAATTAACGGGAATATATTGGAATTAACGGAAATATATACAAATTAATATGAATACCATTTAAATGTAGATGTTTTTTGCATTGGATATATTTACCATATCATATGGAGACAGAAACGTCAACCTTTTACCTTATCATAAGTAGACATAATTGTAAATTATTAAATCCTTCCAATAGAAATAAAAAAACGATTTAGTTACGAATTGAACTTTAATTAAATGACTTGGCTTTTCACATGGGATGATTTCACTGAACAACAAAAGAAAGCATATATTGAATGATCCCCAATGATCCATCACATCTCCCAGAAACGTTTTCAACATACATCTGTAAAATTATAGTCTAGAAACTAAAGCTTTGGTTATCTTCCTCTCAGGCTTCCATGTCTTCTCCCTGGACCTCCTCAATGTCCACCTCTTGAACATCAGACTCTGAGGATACAGTATATACAGATTCACTTTCCAGCCTTGTTGAGGATGGCTCGTTGTCAGGCTCAAAAAGCCTCAAATTTGCCCGGATGGCCACCAATTTTTCAAACCTTGTATTGGTCAGCCTGTTGCGTGCTTTGGTGTGTGTGTGTTCCCAAACAAGGACCAGTTGCGCTCTGAGGCGGCTGATGTTGGTGGGATTTGGAGGATGGAGGCAACAGGGGAAAAGCCTCAGATCCACAAAGTCCCTTCCACCAGGTGGCTGATGAGATATGTTGGCACGACTGCCATATTGCATCTCCAACCCCTTGCTTGGAAGTGTACTTCGCCAGACTACCAAGAACCTTGCCCTCATCCAGGCCAAGGTGGCGAGACACAGTAGTGATGACACCAAATGCCTTGTTGATCTCTGCAGCAACATGTACGCTGTAGTGTGTATGGGCTTCAGACAGAAGTCTTCACGCTTTTTGATGTATTTCAGAACTGCAGTTTTCTCTGCTTGGAGCAACAGTGAAGTGGGCAGGGCAATACGGATTTCTTCTCTTACATCTGCAAGCAGAGTCTGAACATCAGACAGGATGACATTGTCTTCCTCAATCCGTGTAATGGCTACTGCTATAGGTTTCAGGAGTTTCAGGCTGCTTACCACTCTCTCCCAAAATACATAATCCAGGAGGATCCTCTTGATGGGGCTGTCCATATCAGCAGACTCCCTTCAGGAGACTGTCAAACATGATGACAACAGCTGGGCAGCTTCAATGTGGTGCTTTTATTCTTCTCACTTTGCTTGGTGAGGTAGATTTCAGCTATAACTTGACCCTTCACATACCTAACCATTTCCTTGGCTCTCTTGTAGAGTGTATCCATTGTTTTCAGTGCCATGATGTCCTTGAGGAGCAGATTCAATGCATGAGCAGCACAGCCAATGGGTGTGATGTGAGGGTAGGACTCCTCCACTTTAGACCAAGCAGCCTTCATGTTTGCAGCATTGTCTGTCACCAGTGCAAATACCTTCTGTGGTCCAAGGTCATTGATGACTGCCTTCAGCTCATCTGCAATGTAGAGATCGGTGTGTCTGTTGTCCCTTGTGTCTGTGCACTTGGAGAATAATGGTTGAGGGGTGGAGATGATGCAGTTAATTATTCCTTGCCCACGAACATTCGACCACCCATCAGAGATGATTGCAATACAGTCTGCTTTCTCAATGATTTGCTTGACCTTCACTTGAACTCTGTTGAACTCTGCATCCAGCAAATGAGTAGATAAAGCATGTCTGGTTGGAGGGGTGTATGCTGGACGAAGAACAGTCAGAAATCTCTTCCAATACACATTGCCTGTTAGCATCAGTGGTGAACTAGTTGCATACACAGCATCTCTGACTACGTTCCTCCATTGAGTAAAAAAAACTTCTGATTCCAGGAGGACCATGTGGTATATTGAGCTGTTGCTATTGATAAGGTGTCTGATTTATCATTTTCATTTTTGACTTTTGTCAGAGGTTGCTTGTTGTGAGCACTGAGGGAACTTTATGGACTTGGCCAGATGATTCTGCATCTTTGTTGCATTCTTCACATATGATTTGGCACAGTATTTGCAAATGTACACAGCTTTTCCTTCTACATTAGCTACAGTGAAATGTCTCCACACATCAGATAGTGGCATTTTCCTGTAAAGATTAGAAAAAAAAGAGTAAGAAAAAACAAAAAACAATTCCATGTACAGATAAATAGTTAAGCAGCTAGATTAAACAACTCCTTTGTAAGATAAATGTTTTAAATGAAACATGTATGGAAACAGGTGAATTAGCAGGCTAAAACAAGCTAAAACCCACATGGTAGCAAAAACTAACTAGCAGAAATTGTTAACAAGTTAGAAATGATTTAAACACACTTTCTGTAGGCTACTATTTACTAGTTAACAAAAAAATCATGCATGTCCTATAAAATACATTCACCCCACCAAGTATTGTAATCAAAACTTACCAGAAAGCATGTAGTCCTTGGCTCAGACAGTGTAGTAGTGTGGGCTCAATAGCATCTCATTAGTGTGCAATATCTTGAAAATTAGCTGTACACGTGATGGAAGAATACACTGTGCATGCAGAGGGTTGCCATTCCATTGAATTGGGGATAGTTTAACCAAAATATACCACAAGACCTAGAATTGCCTTATGTGTATCCCACAAAAAAAGGTTCACTGTTATAAGCCAACTTCTTTGATGAATTTAAGCAAAATTCCCAGGCTTAATTTCCCATGGAAATTTCCAGAAAAACTCTGGAAATTTAAAGGAAAGTTTCTGACACTTCGCAACCCTAACCACAACTAATCTTAAAACCTGTTGGGGATAGCGGGCAGTATTTGCACGGCCGGATAAAAAATGTACCCGATTTAATCTGGTTACTACTCCTGTCCAGTAACTAGAATATGCATATAATTAGTAGATTTGGATAGAAAACACTCTAAAGTTTCTAAAACTGTTTGAATGGTGTCTGTGAGTATAACAGAACTCATATGGCAGTCAAAACCCTGAGACAAATCCTAACAGGAAATGGAAATCTGATGTGTGGAATCACTTCAAACCTTTGCCATTGAAACACACAGGGACTTATTAATCATTTAGCACTTCCTAAGGCTTCCACTAGATGTCAACAGTCTTTACAAAGTGGTTTGAGTCTTCTATGGTAGAAACTGACCCAAAGAGAGGCTTGGGAAGTTGGTCACAGGGGGAGGGCCATTACTACTATGACGTGGGCGCCCATGGGAACCATTTTGTTCCGAAACGTTTAGTAAGACAATGCAATCGTCCGCCTTGAATATTATTGAAGCTCTGGTTGAAAAAGGCCCTAAAGATTTATGTTATACAACGTTTGACATGTTTGAACGAACGTAAATATATATTTTTTGCACATTCGTGACGACAAGTCCCGCGCTCTTCAGTGCATTATGAGTAGCCTTTGGAACGCGCTAACAAGAAGGAACTATTGGGACATAAATTATTCACTTTTTCGAACAAAACTACATTTGTTGTGGACCTGGGATTCCTGGAAGTGCCTTCTGATGAAGATAATCAAAGGTAAGGGAATATTTACCATAGTATATTTGATTTTAGATGGTTCCAAGATGGCGCTAACATGTATCGCCTAGCCTATTTTTCTGAGCATACCACATCGTTTATTGCAAAGTGTGATTTCCCAGTAAAGTTATTTTTAAATCTGGCAATGCAGTTGCATTCACGAGATGTTAATCTATAATTCTTTGAATGACAATATTACATTTTAACAATGTTTTCGAATAGTAATTTTGTAAATTGTAGCGCTGATTCACCGGAAGCATTTGAGGGAAAATATTTTCTGATCGTCACGTGCCGATGTAAAATGCTGTTTTTATATATAAATATGAACTTTATCGAACAAAAATGCATGTATTGTGTAACATGATGTCCTAGGAGTGTCATCTGATGAAGATTGTCAAAGGTTAGTGCTGCATTTAGCTGTGTTTTGGGTATTTGTGATGCATGCTAGTTGCTTTGAAAATGGCAGTGTGATTTTTTTGGGCAGGGTACTCTCCTAACATAATCTAATGTTTTGCTTTTGCTGTAAAGCCTTTTTGAAATCGGACAACGTGGTTCGATTCAGGAGAGGTGTATCTATAAAATGGTGTAAAATACTCATATGTTTGAGAAATTGAAGTTATAGCATTTATGAGGTTTTATATTTCGCGCGACTCGATTCCACTGGCTGTTGACTAGGGTGGGACGCAAGCATCCCCCGTTCCCAGACAAATTAACAACTAGTCTTAATCCTGGAAAAACAACATAATCTGACATTCTTATCATGTATTCTAGACAATGGAGAATGGATATAAGTGACACTTATCATCCTGAATACATCTGGAATATAGCAAGAATACAGCTGGAAGACAGCTAGAATATACCTGCAGTGGATGATCATTGGCCCAGCGTTGGTGAACTCGGCCTGTTTTAAGTTGACCTGAGAGAGGAAGCTGAGCACCCCTCCTGGCTCCTCGGGAACTCCATGGTCGGGCCAGCTCAGGTACTGGTAGTGCCAGATAGTACGGACCGAATCCGACTGGGACAGACGAGGAGGGGAGAGGAAAGAGACAAAGAGGAGAGACATGAGTAATACTGTAAACTCAGCTAATCTGTGACTGCAGTGATGACCGAGGTAACAGTGATGACAGTGATGATAATGGTAACAGTGACGACAGAGGTAACAGTGATGCCATAGATGACAGTGATGATAACGGTAACAGTGGTGATAGTGATGATATGACAGTATTAGAGATGACAGAGGTGTTAACAGTAATGACAATGATGGCAGTGGTAACAGAGGTAAGAGAGGTGATGATGAGTGGAGCCAGCAGGTGGTACCTACTTGATCCAGAGGGGAGATCTCCATAACCCTGATCTTGTAGTCAGTGGCATCTCTCTCAGAGACACAAGTGACCACATACGGCCCCACCTCTTTGGAGCCCTGCATTTCTGGCCAGTATGGCACACATTTATTCTGCATAAACAAACATGGAGAAATGGTTTGAGGAAAATGAGATGGGTAGTTTATACTATGTTATAATATTAAAATCATACATTGTAAAAGAAAATGCTTTCAAATTCTCAGTAACACTCCTAAGTCACTAACCCGTCCCTTCTCGACCTCCCTGGTTGTCATGACGATGACCCTTGTCCTCTCCTGCCACACCATCTGCCAGAAATCGTTGACAGTTGTTGCAAGGCAGCCCTGACAGGCGATGTACACCTTCTGGTCACCGGGCTCCTGCAGCTTATTCTACAAAGAGATGGAGAAATATAGTAAAATATGTCAAATATTGTCTACATGGAGACAAAGCCCATTGCAATTATAGTCTCTGATCATATTAATTAAAACATATTCATGTTTAGACCTGTTATGGATTCATAACAGTGGTTTATCATTTGATGTTGAGACTACAAGGTGACATAACATGTACTTACTGTCACATAGTTGCCATTGATGTAATCTGAGCCAATGATATTGGGGTCTCCAGATGACAGAATGACCCTGGTCTCATCAACTGGGAGGAGAATAGGATGAGTGTAGAGATGGAAGGATGAGAGAGAGAGATGAGGGGATGTATCAGACAGAGAGAATATAAATGGAAGAGAAAATGTAAAGAAGATGGGTAAAAGATAAGAGGCTATATCAATGCACTTTAGAAGTAGATGCTCTTACAGGGAAGGATGTTCTTATATCGGTTTTTGCTTTTGTTTTCTGGTCTCATCCCTTCTTCTCTGCTCTTCTTCACCTTTGTCTCCTGCTTTTGAAGGGCCTGAAAAGAACAAGAAAGAGAGAGAAGGAGAGAAAGAGAAGGATAGTCATTGTAAGCTCAATACAAGTTAAAAAAACATCAACAAGCATTCAATTACTTAACCAACAGTATAGAGGGGCCTTTAAACACGTCACTTCTTGAAAATAGAAATACCCTCAAACAGCCATGGCATTTCTCAACCATTTTCAAGTGACACCTTAAAGCTATTCTCTAATGACAAATGTTTCATTTGTTCCACAGTACTTCCACAGACTAAAGCAGGGGTTCCCAAACCTTTTCACTCTGGGCCCCCCTTCCAGCATTGGGGAACATCCCGGGCCCCGCGCGCACACCACGTCTATTTCCATGGGCACAAGCACTGTTCATGACACAAACTGTTCAAACCCCTCTTGTTGGTGGAGAGAATTTTGCAGGTTTAAAGCTTATGTCCTGCAATTCTACACCTTTTGTCATGGGGTGCAAAGAAAATGTAGCAGTTTTAAAGCAACTTTTTCTTGCAATTCTATACATTTTGCCATGTCTACAGTGTATTTATGTGATATTTGAGTGACGAAAAAAATACAACAATATCTATGGGCTAAAAAAACTAAATTAAAAAACATCTGATATGGGCTAGTTGATCTGGACATTTCTGACCAGTTATAAATAGCTCTAAGGTCTGCAATGACTGACACGACAAGAGGAACTGATGATACACTACCCAATTTCCAAATGGCACCTTGTGCATTCTACTATTACAACTTTCAAGAGTAAGTTTAAAACTGGATTGAGTTCACTTTAAAAATATATATATGTTTTTTTAATGCCGAACCCACAGTTTGGGAACCACTGGACAAGAGGAAAGAGTTTATCCCCATGGAGCTCTTGAATCGACAGGGAATAAAGTCAGTAGAGCTCCCTCTGGTGGAGTACAAGAGGGTGTCTCTAATGTGGCTGAAATAATTACATATAGGTATCTGGGGACAGGCTACACAGTTTAGTGGATAAGCCCCATCTTGATCTGGGTGACTTCAGTTGTTTTTACTTTGAGCCATTTCAGTTCATCAAAGTGAGAGTGATGAGCACAGGATGGGAGTTTGAGAGTAATCCTGACTACAGGATGGGAGTTTGAGAGTAATCCTGACTACAGGATGGGAGTTTGAGAGTAATCCTGACTACAGGATGGGACTTTGACAGGATTGTGTCGAGGCACAGATCTGGGGAAGGGTACCAAAACATTTCTGCAGCATTGAATGTCCCCAAGAACACAGTGCCCTCCATAAAAGAAGAAGTTTGGAACCACCAAGACTCTTCCTAGAACTGGCCGCCCAGCAAAACTGAGCAATCGGGGGTGAAGGCCTTGGTCAGGGAAGTGACCAAGAACCCGATGGTCACTCTGACAGAGCTCCAGAGTTCCTCTGTGGAGATGGGAGATCCTTCCAGAAGGACAACCATCTCTGCAGCACTCCACCAATCAGGCCTTTATGGTAGAGTGGGCAGACAGAAGCCACTCCTCAGTAAAAGGCACATGATAGCCCGCTTGGAGTTTGCCAAAGGCACCTAAAGACTCTCAGACTATGAGTCTGATGAAACCAAGATTGAACTCTTAGGCCTGAATGCCAAGCATCACGTCTGAAGGAAACCTGGCACCATCCCTACGGTGAAGCATGGTGGTGGCAGCATCATGCTGTGGAGATGTTTTTCAGGGGCAGGGACTGGGAGACTAGTCAGGATTGAGGGAAAGATGAACGGAGCAAAGTACAGAGATATTCTTGATGAAAACCTGCTCCAGAGCACTCAGGACCTCAGACTGGGGTGAAGGTTCACCTTCCAACAGGACAACAACCCTAAGCACACAGCAAAGACAACACAGGAGTGGCTTCAGGACAAGTCTCTGAATGTCTTTGAGTGGCCCAGCCAGAGCCCAAACTTGAACCCGATCGAACATCTCTGGTGAGACGTGAAAATAGCTGTGCAGCGATGCTCCCCATCCAACCTGACAAAGCTTGAGAGGATCTGCAGAGAAGAATGGGAGAAACCCCCCAAATACAGGTGTGCCAAGCTTGTAGCGTCATACTCAAGAAGACTCGAGGCTGTAATCGCTGCCAAAGGTACTTCAACAAAGTACTGAGTAAAGGGTCTGAATACTTATGTAAATGTGATATTTCCGGGTTTTTTTTCAATATATATTTACCAAAAAAACACGTTTTGCTTTGTCATTATGGGGTTTTGTGTGTAGATTGATGAATTTAATAAAACGTAACAAAATGTGGAAAAAGTCAAGGGGTCTGAATACTTTCCAAATGCACTGTATATCATGTGTTCATCTCTATGTACACATTAGGGGATAGACGTACTTCTTATAGCTAATCCAGCTATACTGTAGCGCCTTACAACCTGTCCTGACCCATGACCCTTGGTGGAAGCTGCTGCTAGTGCTAATCCAGTCCCCTGGTTATGATGGGAGTTTCAGTGAAGTTCCTCATCAGCATCATCAGCCCCTCTCATCCTGCCTTTTAGCCTGTGTCAGCTCAGGTGAACTCTAATTGGTCTGAAGGATTGGGGTTACACATACATCCAGTGTTTACTATTTCACTGGGCTAGAACAAAAGCCTGCATGTGTACTCCAGGACCAGAGTAACCTAACCCCTGGCCTAACCTCACAGTCTTGAGGGAAGGGATTGACTGTAAAAATCCCAAACATAGATTCACTCAACCCAGGTGTGACAACTCAAAATCTTTTCAGGAATACCTTCAGGAGAATGAGTTAATGTTTAAAGACATGCAAATCCCCATTCCCAGTATTTGTGGAATACTGACATACTGTATTACTATGAATACATTAATGAATGTTCTATAAATATGGCATGTTCATTATGTGATCATGGATGTGTTATGTATGCTTTATGAACATACATATAATGTACATTCGTTACCCATATTTTTTTTTACAATTTGAAAAGTTATTTTTAATGTACTGTTAAAGCAGTTTGGAATTAGTGTTGGACAATTTCTAACCTCTCGTGGCCAGACTATGTAGCATTTGAAGCAATTACGCAAGGTTTTAGTTGTGGGTTTCTGAGATTAGACAATTTGGGCAGAGGCCTCAAATAGCAGTGCCACATGCTACCACATGGTGGTAATAAAAAAGTGGTCTATGGTTCTTGCAGTCTACTTCCTATGGCTGTAGTTGTGAGACCTTTAACCATTTGATCATAGTTTTTCCTTGCAACACTCTCACTTTGACTTGTCCAACGGAACATGTTTCAAAATGTTTCACCATGTTGCACAAGAGTAAAGGCACATTGCATACACAGCTTATATGACCAACCAAATGGTCAAACACAGACACACTAACATTCTGACTACCCCGGGCACGCACGAGCGCCATCGCGTGCATGTTGATTTTGTCCATCCACACCAGATGCGATCAGGGGACGCAGGTTGAAATATCAAAACCATCTCTAGACCAACTATATTCATTTTGCGACAGGTCGAAAAGCATTAAACATTCATGGCAATTTAGCTAGCTAGCTTCCTGTTGCTAGCTAATTTGTCCTGGGACATAAGCATTTGGTTGTTATTTTACCTGAAATGCACAAGGTCCTCTACTCTGACAATTATTCCACAGATAAAAGGGTAAACAGTGTTAGTTTCTAGTAATCCCTCCTCCTTCAGGGTTCTTCTTCTTCTTTGGACCTTAAATGGCGGTTAGCAACCAACTTTAAGGTGCATTACCACCACCAACTGGACTGGAGTGTGGACCTCAGTTAATCTTTCAATCACCTACATGGGTATATGCTCCTAAAAACCAATGAGGAGATGGGAGAGATTGGACGGGAGAGATTGGACTTGCAGCACATCAAGCGTCACAAATATAACCAAGTTCTAATTTAGTTCCTGGCTACGCAGACGCTCGTTGACGCGAGCGAGCATTTTGGATGCAATGATTGAATAACATGTATGTGTACATTTATTTTGCAATGCTGGTGTGGTCAGCATGTAAGAAATTAGTCCTCAGATAACCTATAGTAGAGTAAAGCATCCTGGTCTCATAGACTAGACGTAACATAGTACATTTAAATCCGAGGCAATAAAATGAGTATGATATGTTAAGTTTGGTATGGTAACATAAGATAGATGGTTACTTAAGGCAAAGCAAAAGTAGGGTGGATGTTCGGGGTGGATGCATGGGTGTATAACGCTAACATCTAGCAATCCAAAGGTAGTTTGAATCTCATTACAGCAAACTTTAGCATTTTAGCTACTTTTCAAATACTTACTACTTTTTAGCTACTTTGCTACTACTTAGCACGTTAGCCACCTTGCTAGAATTCATTACATATACTTTTTGAAAATTCATAACATGTAGTACGCTTTGCAAATTCGTAACATATAATAATAATTGTAATTCATAACATTTCATATAAAATTTGTGATGTCATCCACAAATTAATACATACCATAAGAAACTTAGAATCTCATTCTAAATGGAGTGTCTCGAATTTACATACATAATAATAGGAAATGCTCTGAGACCAGGTTGAGTAAAGAGAAGAAGCGGTTAAGAAGGGTTGTTCAAAACATCACATCTTCCTTCCATCAAAAACTTAATCGACTTACATCAAACTCCTCCCAGAATCCTGCTTTGCTCTTCTTGTCTCCCTCGTTCTCTCCTTCCGCCATCTGGTCCAGCAGCCTCACTCTACTGTCAATGTCTGCTGCATTCACTCTGGTGGAGAAGTAGGGCTGACGGAGAGAAGGATGGAGTGGACAGGAAAGAGAAGGAGAGGAGAAGAAGTCAAGATTTGTTTGGATATGGCTCTATGTTGTCATTCAGATGATCTTTAACCCATTATAAGATACAGCATCTCCGACCTGTGTAAAGTTGTAACTTGACTGCAACACTCATGGTGACTCTGTGACCTGTATGGCGTTACAACTGTAAGTCCTGTAAGTCTTTACCTGTTTGAGGTGCACCCAGGTTCCAGACATCTCCTCGATGCCTTTGCGTTTGTAGTGCTCCATCAGGTCAGCCAGGGTGTCAAACATCTCTTTGCCTCCCACCGTGTACCGGTCATTCTATTTATATAAATATATGACGACATAGGTCCCATTATGCCTGGCGAAAACCAAACACTGCATTCCACCGTAAGAACCCTATACCAACGGTCAAGCATGGTGGTGGTAGTGTGATGGTTTAGGGATGCTTTGCTGCCTCGGGACCTGGACGACTTGCCTTATTAATAGAAGGAACCATGAATTCTGCTCTGTATCAGAGAATTATACTGGAAAATGTCAGGCCATCCGTCTGTGAGCTGAAGTGCAGCTGGGTCATGCAGCAAGACAATGATCCAATACAAACAATCAAGGCATGAAAATGGCTAAAAAGCAACAAATTTCAAGTTTTGGAATGGCCTAGTCAAAGTCCAGACATAATCTCAATTGGGATGTTGTGGAAGAACTTGAAACTAGCAGTTCATGCTTGAAAATCCACAAATGTTGCTGAGTTAAAGTAGTTCTGCAAGGAAGAGTGGGCCAAAATTCCTCCACAGCAATGTGAGAGACTGATCAACAACTACAGGAAGAAGCATTTGGTTGCTGTCATTGCAGCTAAAGGTGGCACAACCAGTTATTGAGTGTAAGGGTGATGCATAACTATGTCAATTAAATAAATAAAATAAGTATCAGTTTGTTTTCTAATTTGTAAACTCAGGTTTCCGTTATCTAATATTAGGTTTTGGTTAAAGATCTGATAGCATTCAATATCAAAAATATGTAAAAATAGAGAAAATCAGAAATGGGGCAAATGCTTTTTCACAGCACTATATATATATATATATATATATATATATATATATATATATATATATATATATATATATATATATATATATACACTGCTCAAAAAAATAAAGGGAACACTTAAACAACACATCCTAGATCTGAATGAAAGAAATAATCTTATTAAATACTTTTTTCTTTACATAGTTGAATGTGCTGACAACAAAATCACACAAAAATAATCAATGGAAATCCAATTTATCAACCCATGGAGGTCTGGATTTGGAGTCACACTAAAAATGTAAGTGGAAAACCACACTACAGGCTGATCCAACTTTGATGTAATGTCCTTAAAACAAGTCAAAATGAGGCTCAGTAGTGTGTGTGGCCTCCACGTGCCTGTATGACCTCCCTACAACGCCTGGGCATGCTCCTGATGAGGTGGCGGATGGTCTCCTGAGGGATCTCCTCCCAGACCTGGACTAAAGCATCCGCCAACTCCTGGACAGTCTGTGGTGCAACGTGGCATTGGTGGATGGAGCGAGACATGATGTCCCAGATGTGCTCAATTGGATTCAGGTCTGGGGAACAGGCGGGCCAGTCCATAGCATCAATGCCTTCCTCTTGCAGGAACTGCTGACACACTCCAGCCACATGAGGTCTAGCATTGTCTTGCATTGGTCTCACAAGGGGTCTGAGGATCTCATCTTGGTACCTAATGGCAGTCAGGCTACCTCTGGCGAGCACATGGACGGCTGTGCGCCCCCCAAAGAAATGCCACCCCACACCATGACTGACCCACCGCCAAACCGGTCATGCTTTAGGATGTTGCAGGCAGCAGAACGTTCTCCACAGCGTTTCCTGACTCTGTCACGTCTGTCACGTGCTCAGTGTGAACCTGCTTTCATCTGTAAAGAGCACAGGGCGCCAGTGGCGAATTTGCCAATCTTGGTGTTCTCTGGCAAATGCCAAACGTCCTGCACGGTGTTGGGCTGTAAGCACAACCCCCACCTGTGTACGTCGGGCCCTCATACCACCCTCATGGAGTCTGTTTCTGACCGTTTGAGCAGACACATGCACATTTGTGGCCTGCTGGAGGTCATTTTGCAGGGCTCTGGCAGTGCTCCTCCTGCTCCTCCTTGCACAAAGGCGGAGGTAGCGGTCCTGCTGCTGGGTTGTTGACCTCCTACGGCCTCCTCCACGTCTCCTGATGTACTGGCCTGTCTCCTGGTAGCGCCTCCATGCTATGGACACTACGCTGTCAGACACAGCAAACCTTCTTGTCACAGCTCGCATTGATGTGCCATCCTGGATGAGCTGCACTACCTGAGCCACTTGTGTGGGTTGTAGACTCCGTCTCATGCTACCACTAGAGTGAAAGCACCGCCAGCATTCAAAAGTGACCAAAACATCAGCCAGGAAGCATAGGAACTGAGAAGTGGTCTGTGGTCTCCACCTGTAGAACCACTCCTTTATTGGGGGTGTCTTGCTTATTGCCTATAATTTCTACCTGTTGTCTATTCCATTTGCACAACAGCATGTGAAATGTATTGTCAATCAGTGTTGCTTCCTAAGTGGACAGTTTGATTTCACAGAAGTGTGATTGACTTGGAGTTACATTGTGTTGTTTAAGTGTTCCCTTTATTTTTTTGAGCAGTATATATATATATATATATATATATATATATATATATATATATATATATAATATATATATATATATATATATATATACAGTACCAGTCAAAAGTTTGGACACACCTACTCATTCCAGTTTCTCTTTATTTTTTACTGTTTTCTACATTGTAGAACAATTGTGAAGACATCAAAACTATGAAATAACACATATGGAATCATGTAGTAACCAAAAAAGTGTTGAGCAAAATGTAAATATATTTTATATTTTACATTCTTCAAAGTAACCACCCTTTGCCTTGATGACAGCTTTGCTGTCACGTATACACCCCCTCCGGCCTCTAGGTCATCATGCTGCTGATTATCCCGCAAACCTGTCACCATCGTCTCGCGAACCTGCGCCTCATGACACTCACGTGGACTCCATCACCTCCTTGATTATCTTCCCTATATCTGTCACTCCCCTTGGTTCTTTCCTCAGGTGTTATTGACTCTGTTTTCATGCCGGTGCGTTTGTTTTTCGTGTTCATAGTTTCTTTTATTTATTAAAACACTCACTCCCTGAACTTGCTTTCCGACTCTCAGCACACTCGTTACATTTGCACACTCTTGGCATTCTCTCAGCCAGCTTCATGAGGTAGTCACCTGGAATGAATTTCAATTAACAGGTGTGCTTTGTTAAAAGTTAATTTGTGGAATTTATTTTGTTCTTAATGCGTTTGAGCCAATCAGTTGTGTTGTGACATGGTAGGGGTGGTATACAGAAGATAGCCCTATTTGGTAAAAGACCAAGTCCATATTATGGCAAGAACAGCCCAAATAAGCAAAAAGATATGACAGTCCATTACTTTAAGACATGAAGGTCAGTCAAATCAGGAACATTCCAAGAACTTTGAAAGTTTCTTCAAGTGCAGTCTCAAAAACCATCATCTGCCTCTCATGAGGACTGCCACGGGAAAGGAAGATCCAGAGTTACCTTTGCTGCAGAGGATAAGTTCATTAGAGTTACCAGCCTCAGAAATTGCAGCCCAAATAAATGCTTCACAGAGTTCAAGTAACAGACACATCTCAACATCAACTGTTCAGAGGAGATCACGTGAATCAGGCCTTCATGGTTGAATTGCTGCAAAGAAACCACTACTAAAGAGACTTGCTTAGGCCAAGAAACACGAGCAATGGAGATTAGTCCAAATTTGAGATTTTTGGTTCCAACCACCTTGTCTTTGTGAGACGCAGGTGAATGGATGATCTCTGCATGTGTGGTTCCCACCGTGAAGCACGGAGAAGGAGGTGGATGGTGTCGGGGTGCTTTGCTGGTGACACTGTCTGTGATTTATTTACAATTCAAGGCACACTTAACCAGCATGGCTACCACAGCATTCTGCAGCGATACGCCATCCCATCTGGTTTGTGCTTAGTGGGACTATCATTTGTTTTTCAACAGGACAATGACCCAACACACCTCCAGGCTGTGTAAGGGCTATTTGACCAAGAAGGAGAGTGATGGAGTGCTGCATCATAAAATCTGGCCTCCACAATCACCCGACCTCAACCCAATTGAGATGGTTTGGAATGAGTTGGACCGCAGAGTGAAGGAAAAGCAGCCAACAAGTGCTCAGCATCTGTGGGAACTCCTTCAAGACTGTTGGGAAAGAATTCCAGGTGAATCTGGTTGAGAGAATGCCATTAGTGCGCAAAGCAGTCATCAAGGCAAAGGGTGTTTACTTTGAAATATATTTTGATTTGTTCAACACTGTTTTGGTTACTACATGATTCAATATGTGTTATTTCCTAATTTATGTCTTCAATATTATTCTACAATGAAAAAGGTAAAAATAAAGAAAAACCCTTGAATGAGTTGGTGTGTCCAAACTTTTGACTGCTACTGTATATAAACACACACTCTTTCACACACACACACACACACACACACACACACACACACACACACACACACACACACACACACACACACACACACACACACACACACACACACACACACACACACACACACACACACACACGACAATATAGAAACTGTCAATAATACACAGTAGTAATGTTCTATTGGTAACTGTGGTTTGGGGTCTTCGGTTATGTTTAGCACGTGAAAACAAATTTCCACATAAGAGGGAAATAAATGTTATCTAATTTGATCTAATCATGCAGCTGGATGGCCGACTCACCAGACTGAGACTCAGTCATTCATTTAGAAATTACAGCCAGTGTATGCATTTAAAAGGCATGCGCCGGTACTTTGGTGACGAGTAAGTAATTTTTAAACCTCCCGCTTTGGGCTGGATGTGTCAATCTGTAGTTCATACTGTACATACATAATCTATGAGCAAAATTGCCATTTTACCTCAATTGGCTACGAAATTTCTAGTTTGAAGAGACTGTTTTCTGGAAGCTGTGCTGCACCAATTTCTCTACATTTTACAACCCACGTGGGCAAACCCCCTAGCAATTCAAGTTTCAGTCAATGAGCTTCAGTCCCTTGCCATTTGAGTGACCGCTAACAAGACTCACATACACATTAGAGAGAGAGAGAGAGAGAGAGAGAGGAGAGAGAGAGAGAGAGAGAGAGAGAGAGAGAGAGAGAGAGAGAGAGCAATGACATGGTGCACATATCTGCCCATTTGTGACATAGTATGCAATTTCCAGGACCACTTTTGGCTCGTGGGCGATACTTTCAGAACCACTGGTTAAAAAGTAAACAAAAGTACCGGAAAATATCTTTAATGTACTTCCTGTTAGCTATTAAGAAATGCACCTGATGCTTGCTCCTGGTAGGGCCTGTGCCAGGACTCAATGACCTCTGTGATAATCTTCTGACCCTGAATTCTCCAGACTCCAGCCCTACAATGCCTCTCATTCAAATCTGCATCATGTCTGCAATGAGATGAACCACAGCTAAAAATAACCTAACCATGATGGTGCTGCTGATAATGTTGAGTCAACGAAAAGGAGGTTTGGGGATGAATGCAGTTAATTACAGTCTAGCTCTGCACTCGGAAATAACTATGCTATTTTTTATTTCTAGTGGTAGTTACTGTACACACATGAATATAAAGTATTTAATTGTGAATACCAATTCTCATGTATTTTATTGGAATCGTATAGGCATTTTCACACATCACCTAAGGGTCCAAATAAATACATAACTAACTAATTAAAACATAACCGCTTGGCAAACTTGTTTTTTAAGTCAAACTTTTGTAACCAGGATGTGGTCAGTGATATCTATCAAACTCAAACCTCCATGTTCATATTGACTGGACTTTGCATAACTGTTTCTGTGCTGACAGTAGTGCTGGTGTGTTTGATGTTTGTCAGGTTTTCTCCTAGATGTTGGAAGCAGGAAGGTCACTCGTTGCATAAGAATAAACATTTTGGGGAAACTGAAAATTGGTCTGATTTCATAACAAGATGTACTCAGATATGAGGAAAAACTATAGCAAAGATTACAATGTGAATTACAATAGGGAATGTGAGTGAATGTGAGTTAGAGAGAGAAAAACACACAAACACTTTCACATGCACACACAAACACACATACACACACACACACCTGGCACATGATCTTGATGTGTGAGACCCTCCTCCCTCCGCTGGATGCCTTGCTCTTCTCCTCAGTCAGGACAGACAGAACAAAGTCTCCAGGTTTGGACAGAGACTCCCGCACCAGGAATGTGCCCGGCTCGTCCCGTTCCCATAGCAACTTCTCTGCATTGGGGCCTGACAGGTGTCCGTGATACCACCTGTATGGTGTATGACAGAGAAGGGGTCAATGAAGCTCTAATGGAAACATCACAATGCCCTACACCAGGGCTGGCCAACCCTCCTCCTGGAGAGCTGCTGTGTGTACAGGCTTTTGCTCCAGCCCTGCTCTAACACATCGGATTCAGCTAATCATGGTTGTAATAAGCAGCTCATAAAGTAGAAGCCAGTGTGTTAGAACAGGGCTGTCTAGTACTATACTGTAAAAGTACGGTTTGCAGCTTGTTCAGTGCTACCGGATAGACAGTGAAAGCGAGTGTAAATATAATGTACTGTAACTGTTTTGCGTGGGAATGGAAAGTAGTAGAGGACTTTAATAAATGGTTGAGGACATTTTGGTTACTAATGTGTATTTACGGCCTGTACCGATTCACTGTATGTGGGTTTATGCAAGGTATTTCTGTCCTGCGAGTATAGTGTATGTGAGTGTGTGTTTGTGTGCATGCGTCTGTGTCTGGGAGAGTTTACACTAGTTAGTATGAGTATCGTCTCTGAGTGCTGCCTGCTGTTTAAATTTAGGCGCAGTTCTTGATTTCTTCATCTGAACTTCCTGCATTGCGGTCGGAAAATTCTGATGACAAGATTTCGTGGCTCAAGACAGCATGATCTTAATAGCCTGAGCCCCACACAAACTACCCCCCCTCCTGATCCCACATCCCCAATCCCCCCCATTCCTCACCCCACATCACCAACCCCCTCCCCCCTCACCGCATATCACCCCACCCCCATTCCTCACCCCACATCACCAATCCCCCCCATTCCTCACTCCATATCACCAACCCCCTCCCCCCTCATCACCCCACCCCCATTCCTCACCCCACATCACCAATCCCCCCCATTCCTCACCCCATACCACCAACCCCCTCCCCCCTCACCCCATATCACCCCACCCCCATATCACCAATCCCCCCCATTCCTCACCCCATATCACCAACCCCCCCCCCCATCCTCACCCCAACCCCATTCGTCACCCCATATCACCAAACCCCCCCCCCCCCATACCTCACCCCAAAGTGCAGAATTTGAGGGTACTTTCATCCATATCGGGTGAACGTTTCGAAATTGCAGCACTTTTTGTACATAGTCCCCCCAAATATTTGGCCCCATATTCCTAGCACGCAATGACTACATCAAGCATGTGGCTCTACTAACTTGTTGGATGCATTTTCAGTTAGTTTTGGTTGTGTTTTAGATTATTTTGTGGAGTCACTTTTATTGTAAATAAGAATACAATATGTTTCTAAACACTTCTGCATTAATGTGGATGCTACCATGATTACGGATAATCATGAATGGATTGTGAATAATGATGAGTGAGAAAGTTACAGAGGCATAAATATCATAGCATGACAGCTCTGCATTAAAATGAGACCATAAAGCATACCATCACAGCAGTACATGTGATATGGGTATCAAGAAAGAGATCAGAAAGACTGAAACGGAGCAAGAGTGAGATGGTTAGGATAGAGGAAGATATTGAGGGTCTGGTCACTGTTTTCAAATGTGTCAAAATCTAAAGTTTCCAACCGCAGCAAGAAAGGGAAGTTAAACTGACAGTGAGAGAGAGAAAAGAGAGCGGGGAAAGGAGGGGCAGTGAGGGCAGACATGAGGGATTTACACACGCACACACACACACACACACACACACACACACACACACACACACACACACACACACACACACACACACACACACACACACACACACACACACACACACACACACACACACACACACACACACACACACACACACACACACACACACGCACGCACGCACACGCCTCAAAGTAAAGGCCATAGAATTACCTTCCCTTCTGAAAGCTTTATGATCCTCAACATAAAGCGTTTAGATTAAGAAAGTATTAATTACAAAATGACTGGATGTCTCAGGAGCATTTTATATGATCTGCTTCAGTTTGATAAATAACATTTGAAATTCAGCAGAACAGTGAAAGCAGAGCACAGGCCTCTGAATGGTGAAGTTCGGGGATAGAGATTTCAGGCAAGAGTACACGGACTTGACTGACTGGCTCTGGTGGAATTAAGGGTTTGGGGTAAAGGGTAAAGGTTAGAGTGCACTGACCTCTCGGTGGTGGGGTCAGAGCAGTTGAAGGGGTATTTGAGCTCGATGATGGTGCCGTCTTTGTCCTGCAGGATCCCGTTCTCTGCAGTGTAGTACTCCACCAGCTCGGACAGCGTGGCAAACTTCTCCCCTCCATACAGGTCGTAGAAGTCCCCTGTGTTTTGGATACGGATGTGGGTCACCAGCTCACCCACCCTGGGGTCAAAGATCAGGGGAGAGGGGACATTCGTGGGCCAGTCAGTAACAGTAGACAATTCTTCCTAAGCTAGTTTTAAGTAAATTTGAAAAAAGTAAAGTAGCGAAAGAGAGATGCAATGTATCTGTACCTGACAGAGGGCAAGAAAAGGAGAGAGGAAAGGACGAGTGAGGAGAGATGATATACTATAAATCAAATTTAATAAAATCCCATTTTCAAATCAAATGTTATTGGTCACATACACATCTAGCAGATGTTATTGCAAGTGTAGTGAAATTATGTAGGTTAACATACAGTGCCTTCAGCAAGTATTCACACCCCTTGACTTTTTCCACATTTTATTGTTAGATCCTGAAATTCAAATTGATAAAATTTAGATTTTTGGGTCACTGGAATGCACACAATACCCCATAATGTCAAAGTGGAATTATGTTTTTCAAATGTTTGACAAATTAATTTCAAATAAATAGCCGAAAGGTCTTGAGTCAATAAGTATTAAACCCCTTTGTTATGGCAAGCCTTAATAAGTTCAGGAGTAAAATGTGCTTACCAAGTCACATAATAAGTTGCATGGACTCACTCTGTGTGCAATAATAGTGTTTAACATGATTTTTTAATGACTACCTCATCTCTGTAATCCACACACACAATTATCTGTAAGGTCCCTCAGTTGAGCAGTGAATTTCAAACACAGATTCATCCACAAAGACCAGGGAGGTTTTTCAATGGCTCACAAAGAAAGACACCTATTGGTAGATGCGTAAAAATAAAAAAGCAGACTTGAATATCCCTTTGAGTATGGTGAAGTTATTAATTACACTTTGAAAGGTGTATCAATACACCCAGTCACTATAAAGATACAAGCATCCTTCCTAACTCAGTTGCCAGAGAGCAAGGAAACCGCTCAGGGATTTCACCATGAGGCCAATGGTAACTTTATAACAGTTATAGAGTTTAATGGCTGTGATAGGAGAAAATGGAGGATGGATCAATGACAATGTATTTATTTCACAATACTAAACTAATTGGCAGAGTGAAAACAAGGAAGCCTGTACAGAAAAACATGCATCTTGTTTGCAACAAGGCACTAAATAAAGTAATACTGCAAAAAATGTGGCAAAGCAATTCACTTTATGTCCTGAAAACAAAGTGTTATGTTTGGGCCAAATCCAATACAACACATTACTGAGTACCACTCTCCATATTTTCAAGCATAGTATTGGCTGCATTATGTTATGGGTATGCTTGTAATCATTAAGGACTGGGGAGTTTTTCAGGATAAAAAAGAAACGGAATGGAGCTAAGCACGGGCAAATTCCTAGAGGAATGCCTGGTTCAGTCTGCTTTCTACCAGACACTGGGAGATGAATTCAGCTTTCAGAAGTACAATAACCTAAACTACAAGACCAAATCTACACTGAAAAAAAGACAGTGAATGTTCCTGAGTGGCCTTGTTACAGTTTTGACTTAGATCTGCTTGATTTTGATTTATTTACATTTTTAATTTAATTTAACATTTATTTAAAGAACAAATTCTTATTTACAATGACAGCCTACCATGGCCAAACCTGGACATTGCTGGGCCAATTGTGTGCCACCCTACGGGACTCCCAATCACGGCCGGATGTAATTCAGCCTGGATTCGAACCAGGGACTGTACTGATGCCTCTTGCACTGAGATGCAGTGCCTTAGACCGCTGTGCCACTCGGGAGCCCCAATCTATGGCAAGACCTGAAAATGGTTGATCAACAACCAATATGACAGAGCTTGAAGAATTGTTGCACAATCCAGGTGTGGAAAGCTCTTTAGAGACTTATCCAGTAAGACTCAAAGCTGTAATCACTGCATTGACTTAGGGGGTTGATTACTTATCTAATCAAGTTACAGTATATTAGTGTTATACTTTTCTTTTTTTTTCTTTTTTGCAAATGTTAAAAATGTTCTTCCACTTTGATATTCCAGATTATTTTGTGTAGATCGTTGACAAAAAATTACAATCACACTTTGTACCACAACAAAATGTGGAAAATGTCAAGGGATTTGAATACTTTCCGAAGGCACTGTAGGTTGAGAAAAGGAGAGAGAAGGAGAGACAAAGAAGGAGAGAAAGAGATGGAGTATCTCCAGCTGATGGAGAGAAAGGAGGAGAAAGAGATGGAGGATGTCCTAGCTGATGGAGAGAGAGAAGAAGAAAGAAAGAGATAGAGGATATCCTAGCTGACAGAGAGAGAGAGAGAGAGAGAGAGAGAGAGAGAGAAAATAAGGACAAAGAAAGAGATGGAGTGTATTCCTACCTGACAGAGAGAGAGAAGTCTCCCTGGTTTTTCCTGCTGGGTCGGGCCAGGAAGCTGCCATGGACGCCCCGGCTCTTCAAAACAGACTCAGCATCCAAGCCAGAGATATCCCTGTGGAACCACCTGGATACACAGAGAGAAACACATTACACACATACACTACCGTTCAAAAGTTTGGCGTCACTTAGAAATGTCCTTGTTTTTGAAAGAAAAGCACATTTTTTTGTCCATTAAAATAACATAAAATTGATGAAGCTGCAAGTTGATGACTTGTGAGGCGTCTGTTTCTCAAACTAGACACTCTAATGTACTTGTCCTTTTGCTCAGTTGTGCACCGGGGCCTCTCACTCCTCTTTCTATTCTGGTTAGAGAAGAGTTCCTCTGTCTAGTCTCTGTGTTATTTTGCCCATCTTAATCTTTTATTTTTATTGGCCAGTCTGAGATATGGCTTTTTCTTTGCAACTCTGCCTAGAAGGCCAGCATCCCGGAGTCGCCTCTTCACTGCTGACATTGAGACTGGTGTTTTGCGGGTACTTTTTAATGAAGCTGCCAGTTGAGGACTTGTCAGGCGTCTGTTTCTCAAACTAGGCACTCTAATGTACTTGTCCTCTTGCTCAGTTGTGCACCGGGGCCTCCCACTCCTCTTTCTATTCTGGTTAAAGCAAGTTTGTGCTGTTCTGTAAAGGGAGTAGTACACAGCGTTGTACAAGATCAGTTTCTTGGCAAGTTCTCGCACTGAATAGCATTCATTTCTCAGAACAATAATAGACTGACAAGTTTCAGAAGAAAGTTATTTGTTTCTGGCCATTTTGAGCCTGTAATCGAACCTACAAATGCTGATGCTCCAGATACTCAACTAGTCTAAAGAAGGCCAGTTTTATTGCTTCTTTAATCAAACAACAGTTTTCAGCTGTGCTAACATAATTGCAAAAGGGTTTTCTAATGATCAATTAGCTTTTTAAAATGATAAACTTGGATTAGCTAACACTGTGCCATTGGAACACAGAAGTGATGGTTGCTGATAATGGGCCTCTGTACGCCTATGTAGATATTCCATAAAAAATCTGCCGTTTCCAGCTACAATAGTAATTTACAACATTAACAATGTCTACACTGTATTTCTGATCAATTTGATGTTATTTTAATTGACAAAAAATGTGCTTTTCTTTCAAAAACAAGGACATTTCTAAGTGACCCCAAACTTTTGAACGGTAGTGTATACATACAGTATATACAAACCACACACACACAGATCAGGCAACGCACATAAGCACATGCACACACAAATGGTTATCATCCGGCCCTGCCGCACCTGTCCACATCATCTCTTTGATACTCAGTTTCTTCCCTCAGTGGGAAAGTATATGAGATGTGGTAATAAAGATTAGTTAAATCACAATGTGTCTGTTAAATCCCATTTCAAAACCCTGCATTCCATTACCAGCTCATAGATTAACACAGTACTACGGTAGAGAGTAGTCGACACAGCATTATTGCAACCTTTTTTAAGTATACGCTAGTATACAAGTATACAATATTGTTTCAAGAAAAATAACTAGCATAACATTTGAATGGAAAAGCCTGACTAAGGCCTAAGAGACGACAAACAGACCACCTACCCACAAACTCACCTCACCACAAAGCACCAACTTTTCATTCAATTCAACTATACTAGCCTATTATACAGAACAACCTGCTGCTAACGATATCTGTTGCCAAGTGTCAGTGTAGTTGTAGCTACACAAGACATGGTAAAGATATTGATAGTCAGAATTAGGCAGAATTGGGGAACATTTCAAGAATTTGAAATACTACTGCAAAATAGCTGGGAATTCTTACAGAGTTTAAAAACAAAACGTTACGTGTGAACTACAAACACACAAGACAACAGAAAAGACTAAAGAACAAAGTATTGATGGTAAAGAAACAAGTAAAACTAGAGAACAAGTAAAGGAAAGAGAGAAGTTGACATCACGCGTTAGGTAAAGGCAGATCCAGACCAGGGTTGAGCAACTGAGTGTAAGAGTCTTGAGAGGGGGAGCTCAACTCACCGAACCATTTTCACCTTCACTTCTTCTGGGCCCAAAGAAAAGGAGACAGGATAGTGAGGGTACACTTACAGGTAAAAATCATGTTTTACTTCCATTATCATCCCTTTCTCTCTCTAACTGCCCTCCTACACACATTAGTTTGCTGTATTTCTTCCTCCTTTTCTCTCATTCAACATCACATACGCAAAGAACACCCCTCTAAACAACCTGTCTTCTCTTCCTCTTTTACTCCCACGCTCATCTGTTCATCAAACCCTCTTTCCTCCCTTACCCTTACTCGATATATCTCACGTTAGGTAGATAAGTAAACAATCTTACTGTTCTCAGCTCCTTCTGAAAACAAGCGACACTCTTGCTGACAGGCTTGTGTATGTCTTACCCTCCGTCCCTCCCCTCTTTTTTCTTTTTCTCTCTGTCGTTCTGTGACACTCTCACTCCTTCCTTCCTTTTTTTGTCTCTTTTCACAAAACAGTGAAAGCAAGAGACAGACAGGAACAAAACAAGCTGACAGGCCGGAATCTCTTACAGATAGACATACTTTATAAATGTCACCGCAATAAAAACGCTTCGTTTTCATCTTTAAAATTAAACTAGAATTATTTCTCTCTCCTTGCCTCAATCTAATGTCACATCTCTCTCTCTCTATCTCTTCAGAAGGATCACAGCACCACTAGTGTTTTGCAAACAGACACAGTCCAGTGAGATTACTCTGAATGTGTCATACCATACACTGTTCCTCAATGAGATAATAAACTAGAGAGAGAGAGAGAGAGAGAGAGAGAGAGAGAGAGAGAGAGAGAGAGAGAGAGAGGTAAGGTAAACTAAGGAACTGCATGTCTCCACACCACCACTATCAGGAATGAAAAACACACTAGCCCCTCCGGTATATACTGGTTAAACTAATCATAAATTTTTCTCTGTCCTTCTCATTCTCTCTCTTTCCTTCTAACCCACCTGTCCTCCACTCCTCCCCTCTTCCTTCAGCTGTGTGTGTGCACGTGTGTGTGTCTAACCTTTTGTGTGCCATTTGTGTTTGATGCACAAAGGTCATGCTCGCATTACACTTCCTTATTTTCAGAGTGCGGTCTTCCCCCCGTGTGTCGGTCTCAAACCATTTACAACTGGGAGGTCATGACAACAAACTTACAACAAGCAACACACACACACATAACTACAGTCAGGATAGCAATTACACAACACTGTTCATGTGAGCAGCAATACAAGACATGTGAGCATGCTACAAGAAGAGATGGGCTACATGTATACTAAAAGCTTGTCCACAGAAGTCTGTTAGAGCTTGAAACTGAAACTATTCTTCCCACAATGCAACAGCCAGCTGGTGTGGCTACGGAAGCGGCATAGCAACAAAGCAGGGCTGTATAAGTTTACAGCTTGATGTTACAGTGTGACTGCCTGTTCAAGTTAGTGTTACAAATTTCAATACAACCAACATGCAAAGCAGCAGGGAGTAGGTGAGAGGTGAACGTTTTAAAGCTCCTGATCTGTAGTGGCTGGGGCCGAGAGCACCATGTTTCTTGTGTGCAGCATATGTCTGAATGCCTTTTTGTGTGTGGTGTGAGTTATATATAATATGCATATATATCAAATAATACCACATCAAGGTTAAATACATTTGTTTTTTGGACAGAGCCCCACCAAGGGGAGAAGACCTGGAGGAAGTGAGAGACAGAGACAGACCCACTTTTCTGGGGTTTGGGGGAACTGATTAAATCTGAGATGTAGGAGCTGAGAGAGGAACGTCAGAACCCCATTGTGTTTTTCACACTGTAAAATCTACGATCTGAACACTAGCGGTGGAGGCTGATGAACCTGTGAAGTTTGTTACACGGGAAGACATCTTTCTCTCTGCTTTTCAGGCTCTGATGATACATGTACAGAGCTGAGAGCTGATGGTGAGAATGGCTTTTCCCCTGTTCAGTCATGTTGCTGTTGTGTATCATTTCTAACACCCAAAAGTGATGACCACCTTCCACAAAGATTCACACACACTGACTAACACACACACACAAGTGATGAATCTCTTGATCCAGTCACTCCTTCAGCGTATGTACACACTCTCACACACACTGACTAACACACATACACACGTATGTTTTTCTCGCACCCAAAGTCCAAGTGATGATGATTTGCCTTCAATGAAAGAACACACTCTCACACTGACTAATAGCGATGGGGGAAAACATTGATACAGTTACATATTGGGATATTATTTTTGACGATATATCGTATCGTTTTGACAATATTGCAATACTATTTTTGCTATAGTTGGCAGCAGTTGCACCAAAACTCCATTATTTTCCTTTCATATCTTGTTCTCCATCTTCTTTTTAAATAGGGAACCAATTTGTTTTCAGCACATTTATTTCCATGACTGATCAAACTTGTTTTAACATGGCTCTCTCTTGTCCCTCTACAGCAGACATTTGGTGAGCAATATGTTTGGAAAATCGAATCGCAATAAAATCACAATATCGAATCTCAATACATACAGAATCGTGAGAATCGTAAGAACCGCAATACTAATCGGCACCTAACTATTGTGATAATGTTTTGTACAGTCAGTGTGTATTGAACTGTATTTTTGTCATGTGTGGGAAAAGTAGCATGTATGTAGAAAAATATCTGGGGGGAAAAGTGTGTAAAACAAGGTTGCTTTTGTCCTCTGAAGGGAGGGGTGGGGGGACACAGGAGGTTGGTGGCACCTTAATTGGGGAGGATGGTCTCGTGGTAATGGCTGCAGCAGAATGGGTGGAATGGTATCAACAACAAACACCTGGTTTCCAACACATCCGTCCCAGCCATCATTATGAGCTGTCCTCCCCTCAGCAGCCTGGTGGGGGATGGGTTTGAAATAAACACTAATACATGACACCAAAGTAAGAGCCCTGTCTGACAGTAACTATCGTCAAAACAAGAATCTTCACTTTGACTTGCAAATCGGATTTCTCTTGCCTGGACATTTAACCGTGAGATTTAAATGTATGTAAATACCCTGAGTATACAAAAGCTTTCTGTGACATAGACTGACCAGGTGAATCCAGGTGAAGCTATGATCCCTTATTGATGTCACCTGTTAAATCCACTTCAATCAGTGTAGATGAAGGGGATGAGACAGGTTAATGAAGTGTTTTTAAGCCTCGAGACAATTGAGACATGGACTGTGTATGTGTTTCCATTCAGAGGGTGAATGGGCAAGACAAAAGATTGAAGTGCCTTTGAACTCGGTATGGTAGTAGGTGCCAAGCGCACCGGTTTGTGTCAAGAACTGCAACGCTGTTGGGTTTTTCACGTTCAACAGTTTCCTGTGTGTATCAAAAATGGTCCACCACCCAAAAGAAAATCCATCCAACTTGATACAACTGTGGGAGGTCAACATGGGCCAACATCCCTGTAGAACGCTTTCGACACCTTCTAGAGTCCAAGAGTCCAATTGAGGCTTTTCTGAGGGCAAAAGCAGGTGCAACTCAAAAATAGGAACGTGTACACAGAATGATCAGCCAATGAGAACATAATGATTCCTTCTCCCACGTGTGATTTTAAATACATACATTACAGAAGACTAGAGTGTACATACACAAGCATGCGAGCGAGCACACACACTCACACACATGCAGACTAACAGAGGTTTGTACTGCAGGTGTTAGAACAGTGGTTAACACCAAGAATTGCAGACACACAAACATACTGGTTAGTGAAACAAAACGCCTGCAGCAGTTTGAGTTGGGCTCTCTTCCCCTTTCACACCTGTGAGCTTCACATGTTAACTGTGTCTATAGATAGTACTTACCCACAAGACATTGAATGGACTTTTGCTCAGGTGTTCTAGACAGCAGTCCAATCTCATTGATCCAGTCTTTACAACAGAACGGAGATGAGCTAGAGGTTAGTGCAGTGTGGTCTGTCCACTGTGCCCAGTTAACTAGTCCAGCAGCTTCTCTTCTGTCCCTCTATCTACCTCTTCTTTCTCACTCATTTCCTCCCTGTTGTTCCCCTCTGTTTTCCTTCTTGCTCTCTACAATTCCTCTGACTGCCCTCTCTCCATCCCTCCCTCCCTCCCTCGCTCTATCCCTCCCTCTCTCTCTTTCCCTCTGTCCCTGTCCTGATAAGTTATCAGCAGGCTCTATTACAAAGCAGTATTTTGTCCCGCCCTGTAATTTCCCGCAATTTTCTTAATTGCACCTCTTTGTCTGTCTGGGAAAACAAGTCTGTTCCTGTCGCTCTCTTCTTCTCTCCCTCCGCCCGACTCCCTCTAACTGTCCGCCCGACTCCCTCTAACTGTCCGCCCGACTCCCTCTAACTGTCCGCCCGACTCCCTCTAACTGTCCGCCCGACTCCCTCTAACTGTCCGCCCGACTCCCTCTAACTGTCCGCCCGACTCCCTCTAACTGTCCGCCCGACTCCCTCTAACTGTCCGCCCGACTCCCTCTAACTGTCCGCCCGACTCCCTCTAACTGTCCGCCCGACTCCCTCTAACTGTCCGCCCGACTCCCTCTAACTGTCCGCCCGACTCCCTCTAACTGTCCATGTGTTCTCCTTCACTCTCCTGCAAAAGGAAATGAGCTTTTTCACCTTTCCCGGCATACATTTACAGCCACACTCCCTCCTCTTCCCGTACCTGTGTTCTATGGTTTTATTACTTTATAAACACAGTTTAATCAGATGCCCTTCCACAGACCTTGTAGGTGAAATGATGACATGTACCATTGGTCATTTAAGCAATAAGGCCTGAGGAGGTATGGTATTTGGCCAATATACCATAGCTGTTCTTAAGCACTATGAAACGTGGAGTGCCTGGACACAACCCTTAACAGTGGTATATTGGCCATATACCACAAACCCCCAAGGTGCCTTATTTCTATTATAAACTGGTTACCAATGTAATTAGAGCAGTAAAAATACACGTTTTGTCATACCCGTATACGGGTCTGATATACCACGGCTGTCAGCCAATCAGCATTCAGGGCTCGACCCCACCCAGTTTATAATACAATGTAATGTGTCCAGGTAATAATGCCCTCACATAATAAAGGGCAAAGAAACAAGCTTCACAAACTGTTACCCTTTTTATTGGAGTTCTCAGAAGAAACTGTAACGATAAAAACAACAAGCTGGTAACCATAATAATATTCCAAAATGTAAAAGAACATAACATTAGACTAAGACGTTTAATTAATTTAGAGATTGCCGTCATTCTCAATGCAGCCCTGTGTGTCTACACTAGTGGAGCTATTGCATGTCCTTATTTGGGCAAAAAGGGGGCGAGGCCTCTGGGAACATTTGTGACGCAATCGTTCAGGAATGTAGAGCTGCAGGACGGGGCGTGGCCGAGGAGCGGGGAGAGCCAATAACAGGCTAGTGTTATGGACCACCTGAGTGTACAGGTGAAGGTAGCAGTGAAGAGGGGGAAGGGGCAGGAGTGTAACAGAACCAATAATATTCTACTAAAGCATCCTCATCAGTTGATAGTTATTAACAGTCTCTCTGTGGGAAGTATAGAGCAGTCTGCCCACCTACACACACACGCACACACACACACACACACACACACACACACACACACACACCACACACACACAGAGAAGAGGTACACACCCAGAAATGGAATGGGCAGAACAGACATAGTACTAAATTCCACATTATTTCATATTTACCCAATTGAAATTGTACATGTTGCATATCGAATTGAATTCTGCACACCCATAGAACGACGAGTCCACATATTATAGAACCTTTACTTGGAGTGGATAAGTCCATTTGACCCATTGTAATTCTATGGGACAGAGCCAGGTACAAGGCTGTCTATTTTAGAGAGGCTTGGGGAAAGATACAGTGAAAACAACCTCTGTGTGAAGGTTAGACACATAACAAACAGACACAGAGACAGTGCTGCAGTTCATTAGGTAGATACTGTAGAGAAGGTGTGAGTTCCCAGTGGAGAACAGACTGTGTTCCTCCAGGTGTCTTTGGGGGAAGAGGAAGCAGAACATGTGTAGTCTGCTGTGTGTCCAGAGAAGAGGTGTTGGTGGGTAGAGACCTTACTCTACTGTCCAGAGTGTGAGTTTTGGTTTGGGGACAGGAGAGGTGCAGAGCGGGGGTGAGATGAGGGTCACTCTCCGATTCCAAAACACGGGTAGGAGAACGCCTAGGGGAGGACTGGCGGAATTGGTCAGCGTGGCACCTGCATCTGCTGCGTGGTCTGTGATTGGCTCTGCCCGGTGACCTCGGACCCGCGGCTGGCCAATCGGCTGAGGATGTTCCTCTCCGACATCTGCAGCCTCACAGCGACGGGTGGTATACGGGCGATGGTTGCCGGGAGACGGGTGACGTCGGCCTTCATGTCGCTCAGAAGCTCCTCAAGCTGTTTGAGAACTGAAGGAGAGAGACAGAGTTACCACCACCAAAGTCCAACTGACAGAGTTTAGGAAACAATGAAGAGAGGGAGAGAAATAAGAAAAAGAGATGATGGAAGTGGGTAAGAAAAGCAGAAACAGAAAAGAGACAATGAGAAAGAAAGAGAGTGAGTCTGTGTGTGTGTGTGTGTGTGTAGTCTACCTTTGTGCAGTACTGCGTTGGCAGGCTTGTTCCCTGACATGGACTCCTTGCTGAGGTGTTGGTGGGACTCAGCCAGACACTCCACCTCACTGAAGCGGGTGTTGAGGGCCATGGAGGGGTGGGCCGGGTCCTCAGACATGTTCAGGTAGGCTGCCCTGCGAAGCTGCTCCTCAATCACCAACGCCTGCTCCAACAACTAGAGACAGAGAGAGAGAGAGAGAGAGGGGGAGTACAGAGATGACAGAGGGATATGAGGCAGAGAGGGGGGGGGGGGGGGGTATAGAGATGACAGAGGGATATGAGGACAGAGGCAGAGAGAGAGGGGGGGGGTGGTACAGAGATGACAGAGGGATATGAGGACAGAGAGGCAGAGAGAGAGGGGGGGGAGTACAGAGATGACAGAGGGATATGAGGACAGAGAGACAGAGAGAGGGGGGGGGTACAGAGATGACAGAGGGATATAAGGACAGAGAGGCAGAGAGAGAGGGGGGGGGGTACAGAGATGACAGAGGGATATGAGGACAGAGAGGCAGAGAGGGGGGGGGGTACAGAGATGACAGGTGTAGAGAGGAAAGATAGAAGAGGTAAACAGAGTGATTAACAGAAAGGAAGAGACAGTGGGAGAGAGGGAAGAGGTAAACAGAGTGATTAACAGAAAGGAAGAGACAGTGGGAGAGAGGGAAGAGGTAGAGAGAGTGATTAACAGAAAGGAAGAGACAGTGGGAGAGAGGGAAGAGGTAGAGAGAGTGATTAACAGAAAGGAAGAGACAGTAGGAGAGAGGGAAGAGGTAGAGAGAGTGATTAACAGAAAGGAAGAGACAGTGGGAGAGAGGGAAGAGGTAGAGAGAGTGATTAACAGAAAGGAAGAGACAGTGGGAGAGAGGGAAGAGGTAGAGAGAGTGATTAACAGAAAGGAAGAGACAGTAGGAGAGAGGGAAGAGGTAGAGAGAGTGATTAACAGAAAGGAAGAGACAGTGGGAGAGAGGGAAGAGGTAGAGAGAGTGATTAACAGAAAGGAAGAGACAGTGGGAGAGAGGGAAGAGGTAGAGAGAGTGATTAACAGAAAGGAAGAGACAGTAGGAGAGAGGGAAGAGGTAGAGAGAGTGATTAACAGAAAGGAAGAGACAGTAGGAGAGAGGGAAGAGGTAGAGAGAGTGATTAACAGAAAGGAAGAGACAGTAGGAGAGAGGGAAGAGGTAGAGAGAGTGATTAACAGAAAGGAAGAGACAGTGGGAGAGAGGGAAGAGGTAAACAGAGTGATTAACAGAAAGGAAGAGACAGTGGGAGAGAGGGAAGAGGTAGAGAGAGTGATTAACAGAAAGGAAGAGACAGTGGGAGAGAGGGAAGAGGTAGAGAGAGTGATTAACAGAAAGGAAGAGACAGTAGGAGAGAGGGAAGAGGTAAACAGAGTGATTAACAGAAAGGAAGAGACAGTGGGAGAGAGGGAAGAGGTAGAGAGAGTGATTAACAGAAAGGAAGAGACAGTAGGAGAGAGGGAAGAGGTAGAGAGAGTGATTAACAGAAAGGAAGAGACAGTAGGAGAGAGGGAAGAGGTAGAGAGAGTGATTAACAGAAAGGAAGAGACAGTAGGAGAGAGGGAAGAGGTAGAGAGAGTGATTAACAGAAAGGAAGAGACAGTGGGAGAGAGGGAAGAGGTAGAGAGAGTGATTAACAGAAAGGAAGAGACAGTAGGAGAGAGGGAAGAGGTAGAGAGAGTGATTAACAGAAAGGAAGAGACAGTAGGAGAGAGGGAAGAGGTAGAGAGAGTGATTAACAGAAAGGAAGAGACAGTGGGAGAGAGGGAAGAGGTAGAGAGAGTGATTAACAGAAAGGAAGAGACAGTGGGAGAGAGGGAAGAGGTAGAGAGAGTGATTAACAGAAAGGAAGAGACAGTGGGAGAGAGGGAAGAGGTAGAGAGAGTGATTAACAGAAAGGAAGAGACAGTGGGAGAGAGGGAAGAGGTAGAGAGAGTGATTAACAGAAAGGAAGAGACAGTGGGAGAGAGGGAAGAGGTAAACAGAGTGATTAACAGAAAGGAAGAGACAGTGGGAGAGAGGGAAGAGGTAGAGAGAGTGATTAACAGAAAGGAAGAGACAGTAGGAGAGAGGGAAGAGGTAGAGAGAGTGATTAACAGAAAGGAAGAGACAGTAGGAGAGAGGGAAGAGGTAGAGAGAGTGATTAACAGAAAGGAAGAGACAGTAGGAGAGAGGGAAGAGGTAGAGAGAGTGATTAACAGAAAGGAAGAGACAGTGGGAGAGAGGGAAGAGGTAGAGAGAGTGATTAACAGAAAGGAAGAGAGTGGGAGAGAGGGAAGAGGTAGAGAGAGTGATTAACAGAAAGGAAGAGACAGTGGGAGAGAGGGAAGAGGTAGAGAGAGTGATTAACAGAAAGGAAGAGACAGTGGGAGAGAGGGAAGAGGTAGAGAGAGTGATTAACAGAAAGGAAGAGACAGTGGGAGAGAGGGAAGAGGTAGAGAGAGTGATTAACAGAAAGGAAGAGACAGTGGGAGAGAGGGAAGAGGTAGAGAGAGTGATTAACAGAAAGGAAGAGACAGTGGGAGAGAGGGAAGAGGTAGAGAGAGTGATTAACAGAAAGGAAGAGACAGTGGGAGAGAGGGAAGAGGTAGAGAGAGTGATTAACAGAAAGGAAGAGACAGTGGGAGAGAGGGAAGAGGTAGAGAGAGTGATTAACAGAAAGGAAGAGACAGTGGGAGAGAGGGAAGAGGTAGAGAGAGTGATTAACAGAAAGGAAGAGACAGTAGGAGAGAGGGAAGAGGTAGAGAGAGTGATTAACAGAAAGGAAGAGACAGTGGGAGAGAGGGAAGAGGTAGAGAGAGTGATTAACAGAAAGGAAGAGACAGTGGGAGAGAGGGAAGAGGTAGAGAGAGTGATTAACAGAAAGGAAGAGACAGTGGGAGAGAGGGAAGAGGTAGAGAGAGTGATTAACAGAAAGGAAGAGACAGTAGGAGAGAGGGAAGAGGTAAACAGAGTGATTAACAGAAAGGAAGAGACAGTGGGAGAGAGGGAAGAGGTAGAGAGAGTGATTAACAGAAAGGAAGAGACAGTAGGAGAGAGGGAAGAGGTAGAGAGAGTGATTAACAGAAAGGAAGAGACAGTGGGAGAGAGGGAAGAGGTAGAGAGAGTGATTAACAGAAAGGAAGAGACAGTAGGAGAGAGGGAAGAGGTAGAGAGAGTGATTAACAGAAAGGAAGAGACAGTAGGAGAGAGGGAAGAGGTAGAGAGAGTGATTAACAGAAAGGAAGAGACAGTAGGAGAGAGGGAAGAGGTAGAGAGAGTGATTAACAGAAAGGAAGAGACAGTAGGAGAGAGGGAAGAGGTAGAGAGAGTGATTAACAGAAAGGAAGAGACAGTAGGAGAGAGGGAAGAGGTAGAGAGAGTGATTAACAGAAAGGAAGAGACAGTGGGAGAGAGGGAAGAGGTAGAGAGAGTGATTAACAGAAAGGAAGAGACAGTAGGAGAGAGGGAAGAGGTAGAGAGAGTGATTAACAGAAAGGAAGAGACAGTAGGAGAGAGGGAAGAGGTAGAGAGAGTGATTAACAGAAAGGAAGAGACAGTAGGAGAGAGGGAAGAGGTAGAGAGAGTGATTAACAGAAAGGAAGAGACAGTGGGAGAGAGGGAAGAGGTAGAGAGAGTGATTAACAGAAAGGAAGAGACAGTAGGAGAGAGGGAAGAGGTAGAGAGAGTGATTAACAGAAAGGAAGAGACAGTAGGAGAGAGGGAAGAGGTAGAGAGAGTGATTAACAGAAAGGAAGAGACAGTGGGAGAGAGGGAAGAGGTAGAGAGAGTGATTAACAGAAAGGAAGAGACAGTAGGAGAGAGGGAAGAGGTAGAGAGAGTGATTAACAGAAAGGAAGAGACAGTAGGAGAGAGGGAAGAGGTAGAGAGAGTGATTAACAGAAAGGAAGAGACAGTGGGAGAGAGGGAAGAGGTAGAGAGAGTGATTAACAGAAAGGAAGAGACAGTAGGAGAGAGGGAAGAGGTAGAGAGAGTGATTAACAGAAAGGAAGAGACAGTAGGAGAGAGGGAAGAGGTAGAGAGAGTGATTAACAGAAAGGAAGAGACAGTAGGAGAGAGGGAAGAGGTAGAGAGAGTGATTAACAGAAAGGAAGAGACAGTGGGAGAGAGGGAAGAGGTAGAGAGAGTGATTAACAGAAAGGAAGAGACAGTAGGAGAGAGGGAAGAGGTAGAGAGAGTGATTAACAGAAAGGAAGAGACAGTGGGAGAGAGGGAAGAGGTAGAGAGAGTGATTAACAGAAAGGAAGAGACAGTAGGAGAGAGGGAAGAGGTAGAGAGAGTGATTAACAGAAAGGAAGAGACAGTAGGAGAGAGGGAAGAGGTAGAGAGAGTGATTAACAGAAAGGAAGAGACAGTAGGAGAGAGGGAAGAGGTAGAGAGAGTGATTAACAGAAAGGAAGAGACAGTAGGAGAGAGGGAAGAGGTAGAGAGAGTGATTAACAGAAAGGAAGAGACAGTGGGAGAGAGAGAAGAGGTAGAGAGAGTGATTAACAGAAAGGAAGAGACAGTGGGAGAGAGGGAAGAGGTAGAGAGAGTGATTAACAGAAAGGAAGAGACAGTAGGAGAGAGGGAAGAGGTAGAGAGAGTGATTAACAGAAAGGAAGAGACAGTAGGAGAGAGGGAAGAGGTAGAGAGAGTGATTAACAGAAAGGAAGAGACAGTAGGAGAGAGGGAAGAGGTAGAGAGAGTGATTAACAGAAAGGAAGAGACAGTAGGAGAGAGGGAAGAGGTAGAGAGAGTGATTAACAGAAAGGAAGAGACAGTAGGAGAGAGGGAAGAGGTAGAGAGAGTGATTAACAGAAAGGAAGAGACAGTGGGAGAGAGAGAAGAGGTAAACAGAGTGATTAACAGAAAGGAAGAGACAGTAGGAGAGAGGGAAGAGGTAGAGAGAGTGATTAACAGAAAGGAAGAGACAGTGGGAGAGAGGGAAGAGGTAGAGAGAGTGATTAACAGAAAGGAAGAGACAGTAGGAGAGAGGGAAGAGGTAGAGAGAGTGATTAACAGAAAGGAAGAGACAGTAGGAGAGAGGGAAGAGGTAGAGAGAGTGATTAACAGAAAGGAAGAGACAGTAGGAGAGAGGGAAGAGGTAGAGAGAGTGATTAACAGAAAGGAAGAGACAGTAGGAGAGAGGGAAGAGGTAGAGAGAGTGATTAACAGAAAGGAAGAGAGTGGGAGAGAGGGAAGAGGTAGAGAGAGTGATTAACAGAAAGGAAGAGACGAGGGAGAGAGGGAAGAGGTAGAGAGAGTGATTAACAGAAAGGAAGAGACAGTAGGAGAGAGGGAAGAGGTAGAGAGAGTGATTAACAGAAAGGAAGAGACGAGGGAGAGAGGGATGGCTCAACAGAAGACAGAGAGTGGTTCAATAGACAGAAGCAGCCAGAAACATCCGCCAGCCCAGCGCACCTTAAACCTCCTGGCCAGGAACTTGTTCTTGATCTCCAGGAAGTTTCCTCGGCTCATCTCCCCCTTGAAGGGCTCGTTGAGGATAGCATACTTCACGTCACTCTGCACGTCCTGCCAGCGAGCGTAACCGTGTCTGAGAGGTGCCACGGTCAAAGGTCATGACATCGTAATGACTCACAGTTCTCCTACCAAACCTCTGACATCCTGCTGAGTAGTGCAGTGGTCTCTAACCCTGGTCCATAGGTTTTAGTTCCAGCCCTGCACTAACATACCTGATCCAACCAGTAACCTACTCCTCCACACTTTGATTAGCAGAGTGAGGTTGGTACAGAGTGAGGTTGGTACAGAGTGAAAGGATACTGTATGATGCCAGCCAGCAGCCAGTAGTCATGGCGACGGTGCCAGATCTCAAATGTCTTCTTGGTGACGGTCGCTGCCCTCTCCTCGTTCTGCCACAGAGAGTGGAGCTCTGGAGAGAGAGAGAGATGTTAAGAGAGACTGAAAATGAACAAAGGACAGTTTCGCATCCCCCTGTCCCCCAATGGTTAGTAGTTAAGGTTAGGGAGTTGGGGAGGGTTAGCTGATCCTAGATCTGTGTGTACCTGTGAATCCTCCGTCTGCGATGTTGAACATGAACCTCTGCTTGGTAGCCTTCTTCTTCTCCTCACTCACATTCACCGCCATCGCTGCTGCTGCCACTCCTTCTTTAGTGTTCTCTCCATTCTGCAGCTTGCCAGACTCCTCAGTCTTCAAACCATCTTTCTCCTCTTTTTGCTCTGAAGGGAGGAAGAATACTGGGTAAGCATCATATGTTTGTTTGAGTGTGTGTGTGCATAAATGTGTGTATGGAACAGAAGAACCTACCTTTCTTGTCCTCTGCAAGAGGACTGGTGTCCATCTTCTCCTCTTTGCTCTCCTCCACTATAACAGAGAGAACACAGGTCAGAGGTCACAACCACAGGAGACATGACCTTAATACAGTATGTGTCACCCTGACTGTCCCGACTGACCTTTAGGCTTGGCCTCCTCTGACATTGCTGTGGCCTCTGACCCTTCACCTTTGACCTCGGTGGGGGAATCCTTCACCTCGTCAGCCATCTCCTTTTGGGTTTCCTTGGTTTCCTTCTCTTCAGTCTCTTTATCCTCCTTCTCTTCTGTGTCTTTATTCTTTTCTTTGTCGTTCTTTGTCGTGGAGGACTCTCCCTCTGCCTCTTTCCTTTCAGAGCGTTTTTCCATCTCGTCTGGGATTTCAATAATCTGTGAGGAGGAAAAAGGGGTGAGGCTTAGGGTAGTGATGGGATGATGAGGGTGCAGTATAATGTAATAACGAATCCTCACCTCTGGGTCTTCTGTCTTGCTCTGCACCCTGCCCTCCTTTTCTGCCTCTCCCTCCTTCTTTACCTCCGTCTCCTTACCAGTGTCTTCAGACTTAGTGAGGTCCTCTGTTATCGACAGAGAGAGCGTGAGAGAATGATTGAGTATATTTTTATCTTACTGTGTTTGTGTGTACCTGGGGCGGGGATGTTGGGCTATCTCTGTGTGTGTGTGTGTGTGTGTGTGTGTGTGTGTGTGTGTGTGTGTGTGTGTGAGTGAGTGAGTGAGTGAGTGAGTGAGTGAGTGAGTGAGTGAGTGAGTGAGTGAGTGAGTGAGTGAGTGAGTGAGTGAGTGAGTGAGTGAGTGAGTGAGTGAGTGAGTGAGTGAGTGAGTGAGTGAGTGAGTGAGTGAGTGAGTGAGAGAGAGAGAGAGAGAGTGTGTGTACCTGGGGCGTTGGGCTGTCTGTGTGTGTGTGTGTGTACCTGGGGCGGGGGTGTTGGGCTGTCTGTGTGTGTGTGTGTGTACCTGGGGCGGGGGTGTTGGGCTGTCTGTGTGTGTGTGTGTGTGTGTGTGTGTGTGTGTGTGTGTGTGTGTGTGTGTGTGTACCTGGGGCGGGGGTGTTGGGCTGTCTGTGTGAGTGTGTGTGTGTGTGTGTGTGTGTGTGTGTGTGTGTGTGTGTGTGTGTGTGTGTGTACCTGGGGCGGGGGTGTTGGGCTGTGTGTCAGCGGGGGTTCCAGTAGAAGGTGTTTTGACGTCTTCTCCAGCAGCGATGGCTGCCAGCCTCCTGTTCTCCTCCAGCTCCATCATCCAGGGCATGGACCACTGGCCGTTCACATGCTCAAACTCCTGCACCTGGACATCAACACAATCAATACATACATCAATTAAATGAAAACAAAACAACAAATTATCAACTAATAACACCAATGACTGATCAGAAAAAATACCAAATGTTGTAAACAAAGAAATTACATCGCTTACTTTCTTCCTGATCAATGACATCACGCCGATGCGAGTAAGGACATGTTGTCGTGACAACCCCTCCCGTGGAACCCCGTCAGCGAAGGTCTCCGCTCCGTCAGCCCCCGGCTCACAGAGATGACGCATGAAGAGAGAGACATACGCCCTGAGAGGGAGAGAGAATACTGTTATACGGACCCCTGGGAACACACACACAAATAGATAGAACATAGACATTAACACACAGACTCACTTGAACTCTTTCTCAGACTTCCCCCTGAGGTCTCTGACCAGCCACTGGGTGGTGAAGGCATCCTGAGGAGGCATCCCATAGCGCATCACTGCATTCAGGAAAGCCTTCCTCTGGCGCGCATTGAAGCCCAACACCTGAGAGAGAGAGAGAGCGAGCGAGAGAGAGGCGAGAGGAGCGGGGGGCGGGGGGGGGGGGGGTTAGAGCAACATACACACTGAAAGAGACAAAAAACAAGTGGTAAAGAGAGAGAGGAAAATGTGCAGGCAGAAGTAGACATGGCGAAAGAAAAGACTGCTTGTAGAGGGAGATATGAAGAGAACAATGTCGATTTTTCTTTTGAGAGTGATAGACGGTGAGAGACTGATAGAAGCTGCAGTCTGACCTCAATGTTGCCTCCCACTCTGGCCAACAGGGGCGGCAGCGGTTTGTCCCTTTCGTTCCTCAGCCCCTTGCGGCTTGGCCTGCGGGAGTTGGCTGGTTGGAGGGAGAGACACAGGTCATGTTCGTCTCACACACACACTACAGTCGTGGCCAAAAGTTTTGAGAATGACACAAATATTCATTTTCAAAGTCTGCTGCCTCAGTGTCTTTAGATATTTTTGTCAGATGTTACTATGGAATACTGAAGTATAATTACAAGCATTTCATAAGTGTCAAAGGCTTTTATTGACAATTTCATGAAGTTGATGCAAAGAGTGAATATTTGCAGTGTTGAGCCTTCTTTTTCAAGACCTTTGCAATCCGCCCTGCCATGCTGTCAATTAACTTCTGGGCCACATCCTGACTGATGGCAGCCCATTCTTGCATAATCAATGCTTGGAGTTTGTCAGAATTTGTGGGTTTTTGTTTGTCCACCCGCCTCCTGAGGATTGACCGCGAGTTCTCAATGGGATTAAGGTCTGGGGAGTTTCCTGGACCATGGACCCAAAATATTGATGTTTTGTTCTCCGAGCCACTTGTTATCACTTTTGCCTTATGGCAAGGTGCTCCATCATGCTGGAAAAGGCATTGTTCGTCACCAAACTGTTCCTGGATGGTTGGGAGAAGTTGCTCTCGGAGGATGTGTTGGTTCCATTCTTTATTCATGGTTGTGTTCTTAGGCATAATTGTGAGTGAGCCCACTCCCTTGGCTGAGAAGCAACCCCACACATGAATGGTCTCAGGATGCTTTACTGTTGGCATGACACAGGACTGATGGTAGCGCTCACCTTGTCTTCTCCGGACAAGCTTTTTTCCGGATGCCCCAAACAATCGGAAAGGGGATTCATCAGAGAAAATGACTTTACCCCAGTCCTCAGCAGTCCAATCCCTGTACCTTTTGCAGAATATCAGTCTGTCCCTGATGTTTTTCCTGGAGAGAAGTGGCTTCTTTGCTGCCCTTCTTGACACCAGGCCATCCTCCAAAAGTCTTCGCCTCACTGTGCGTGCAGATGCACTCACACCTGCCTGCTGCCATTCCTGAGCAGGCTCTGTACTGGTGGTGCCCCGATCCCGCAGCTGAATCAACTTTAGGAGACGGTCCTGGCGCTTGCTGGACTTTCTTGGGCGCCCTGAAGCCTTCTTCACAACAATTGAACCGCTCTCCTTGAAGTTCTTGATGATCCGATAAATGGTTGATATAGGTGCAATCTTACTGGCAGCAATATCCCTGCCTGTGAAGCCCTTTTTGTGCAAAGCAATGATGACGGCACGTGTTTCCTTGCAGGTAACCATGGTTGACAGAGGAAGAACAATAATTCCAAGCACCACCCTCCTTTTGAAGCTTCCAGTCTGTTATTCGAACTCAATCAGCATGACAGAATGATCTCCAGCCTTGTCCTCGTCAACACTCACACCTTGTTAATGAGAGAATCACTGACATGATGTCAGCTGGTCCTTTTGTGGCAGGGCTGAAATGCAGTGGAAATGTTTTTGGGGGATTAAGTTCATTTGCATGACAAAGAGGGACTTTGCAATTAATTGCTATTCATCTGATCACTCTTCATAACATTCTGGAGTATATGCAAATTGCCATCACACAAACTGAGGCAGCAGACTTTGTGAAAATTTATATTTGTGTCATTCTGAAAACTTTTGGCCACGACTGTACACTCACACAAAGATAATACACACATATTAATGTGTACTGACACACACACAATTCATCCTGCAATAGAGTTAGGGTAAACTCCCTACATCACTATATGAGATTTTGATTGAATGACCCCTCATAACAGCATGGAATTGTGTGCTATTTTACCTCTCTACCGGATGAGGTTTAGCAAGCCTTTGCAATTTTTACAACCAATTGCAGATACAAGTTGCAGACAGACCTATTTGAAATAGTGTACCATAAAATGTGACATGATAAGGGATTCAAACCCTGTATTGTCTGAAAGACATATATTGATACATTGTTGCTGCATCATCAGTGAACTTGCTGGAAAAACTAATTGCAAGGAGGCAACGGTGTGTATCATTAGTTCACACCTCAGCAAACAGTTGCAAAAGGAAAACGGTTTGCAATGTAGCACAAAAAAAAAATATATATTGAAAAAAAATCAGGTAGGTACCTCCCCGTTTTGTTCCTAGTGAATACATCCCTGATATTAGCGAGTTTGCTAATAGCTAACTTGAACTATTTGCTCATCGCTACAACACAGTATGTAGCCATACCATTACAATTGAAATGTCTCTACTCCTTTGGAACTTTTGTGAGTGTAATGTTTACTGTTCATTTTTTATTGTTTATTTCACTTTTGTTTATTATCCATTTCACTTGCTTTGGCAATGTAAACATATGTTTCTCATGCCAATACACCCCTTCGAATTGAATTAGTAGCTAGCGTATCCACAGACGATGCTGCTACTCCCCGATATATCTGATCTTGAAAGAGCACTCACTCACTGACTGACTGTAGCAATCGAAACGGGCGGATGTTCGAAAGGAACACCTCAATAATGAAAAACGTAACCGCGAGTAGCTACTGTATCTGTCGCGCTGTAATAAAATCAGTTCGGAATGTTCTGTGCCGCGAACGTCAACTGAGGCAAGTGAACATCATCAGATTAAACTTCTGTCAACGCGTTTACCGTTTAGCATGGAAATATTTACGATTATGACAGGATTTTGAGTCGCTCATTCAGGGTAAAATCTGCAATCATTACTATTTTATTTACCACCAATCGGTAACTCATCTGCCGTTCAATCAATAAATCAATGGTTCGAACCCAGACCAAATCATGTCACATTTCTGACTAACATTGTATGAATTACTGTTTTGCCACCAAAACGCTTCTTTATATAGAATATATATGGTCTTTCTTACATAATGCATACACACATAAATGTCCTGGATTTTTGTGTGAATTTCATCAATGGAAATGTTGTTCCAACAATGTAAATTAAAAGGTATTCTACACCAGAATTTTTACCTGCAACCCTTCCATTTCAAAACACTTGTAGTTTAACCAAATGTCATGTTGACCACAATCATATATTAACTTAACAATGATTGGATATCCATAAACTCAAAGAATGGATGTAATCACAAGTGCATTCACCAGTTTCTTCTAATTCTATGTATGAGCACCACACTATAAACTTCAAAATAAGAATTTTAACAGATCCTTAAAAAGAACATGGATGATTCACTGTACAGAGTTGATATATTCTGTACATTTAGCTGCCCTGTCTAACAAGTGATGCAGGAGTTAGTCTGTTTCTGTATAATCTGTAGGGGCCGTTTGAAAGATGTTAGAATGGGACACAGCTTCGTAACACTCCAGGTAGAACTGACCTTAACCACAGATCTAGAATCAGATTATTCTATCCCCAATCCTAAATGAACCATTAGGTGGATGAACAAATATCTAACCCTGTATCAGTAGTTGGGGCTTACCGCCCTTTCTAACTGCCGTCGGCCATGAAGTATTAGTTTGTGCTTCTGCTTACTTAGACTTGTAGTGTGGAATAGTTTGGTACTACTATAATTTAATTGGCCTGTTATAACTGGCTAACAGAATCGGTCACTCTCTCTCTCGCTCATTCTCACACACAAATGCTTACACTCTTTCACTTTCTGTCATTTGCAGGAAAACACACAAGCAAACACTAATTCGAACTGGCACATACAGAGATTCATTTATTTGCACGGACACATACACACACTCATACAGTGCATTCGGAAATGTTAAGCTTAATTTTTGTAGCAAAGCATTATCATTTTGTGGAAACGTCCTTTTGCAACAGTGCCTCTTCAACCTCAGGAGGATGAAAAAAAGTGGCTTGTCACCGAAAACCCCCACAGTTGACAGTGCATGTCAGAGCAAAAACCAAGACATGAGGTCGAAGGAATTGTCCGTAGAGCTCCGAGACAGGATTGTGTCGAGGCACAGATCTGGGGAAGGGTACCAAAACATTTCTGCAGCATTGAAGGTCCCCAAGAACACAGTGGCCTCCATCATTCTTAAATTGAAGAAGTTTGGAACCACCAAGACTCTTTCTAGAGCTGGCTGCCCGGCCAAACTGAGCAATCGGGGGAGAAGGGCCATGGTCAGGGAGGTGACCAAGAACCCGACGGTCACTCTGACAGAGCTCCAAAGTTCCTCTGTGGAGATGGGAGAACCTTCCAGAAGGTCAACCATATATCTGCAGCACTCCATCTATTTATTGCCTACCTCCTCACGCCATTTGCACACACTGTATATAGACTTTCTTTTTTTGTATTGTGTTATTGACTGTATGCTTGTTTATTCAACGTGTAACTCTGTGTTGTTGTTTGTGTCGCACTGCTATGCTTTATCTTGGCCACATCGCAGTTGTAAATGAGAACTTGTTCTCAACTAGCTTACCTGGTTAAATAAAGGTGAAATACATTTAAAAAAAAGAAAAATCAGGCCTTCGTGGTAGAGTGACCAGACGGAAGCACTCATCAGTAAAAGGCACATGATAGCCTGCTTGGAGTTTGCCAAAAGGCACCTAAAGGACTCTCAGACCATAAGAAACAAGATACTCTGGTCTGATGAAACCAAGATTGAACTCTTTGGCCTGAATGCCAAGCGTCACATCTGGAAGAAGCCAGGTCCGCTCATCACCTGGCCAATACCATCCCTACGGTAAAGCATGGTGGTGGAACATCATGTCGTGGGGATGTTTTTCAGCGGCAGGGACTGGGAGACTAGTCAGGATCGAGGGAAAGATCAACAGAGCAAAGGACAGAGATCCTTGATGAAAACCTGCTCCAGAGCACTCAGGACCTCAGACCTTCCAACCGGACAATGACCATAAGCACACAGCCAAGACAACGCAGGAGTGGCTTCAGGACAAGTCTCTGAATGTCCTTGAGTGGCCCAGCCAGAGCCCGGACTTGAACCTGGAGAGACCTGAAAATAGCTGTGCAGCGATGCTCCCCATCCAACCTGACAGAGCTTGAGAGGATCTGCAGAGAAGAATGGGAGAAACTCCCCATATACAGTGAGGGAAAAAAGTATTTGATCCCCTGCTGATTTTGTACGTTTGCCCACTGACAAAGAAATGATCAGTCTATAAATGTAATGGTAGGTTTATTTGAACAGTGAGAGACAGAATAACAACAAAATAATCCAGAAAAACACATGTCAAAAATGTTATAAAATGATTTGCATTTTAATGGGGGAAATAAGTATTTGACCCCTCTGCAAAACATGACTTAGTACTTGGTGGCAAAACCCTTGTTGGCAATCACAGAGGTCAGATGTTTCTTGTAGTTGGCCACCAGGTTTGCACACATCTCAGGAGGGATTTTGTCCCACTCCTCTTTGCAGATCTTCTCCAAGTCATTAAGGTTTCGAGGCTGACGTTTGGCAACTCGAACCGTCAACTCCCTCCACAGATTTTCTATGGGATTAAGGTCTGGAGACTGGCTAGGCCACTCCAGGACCTTAATGTGCTTCTTCTTGAGCCACTCCTTTGTTGCCTTGGCCGTGTGTTTTGGGTCATTGTCATGCTGGAATACCCATCCACGACCCATTTCCAATGCCCTGGCTGAGGGAAGGAGGTTCTCACCCAAGATTTGATGGTACATGGCCCGTCCATCGTCCCTTTGATGCGGTGAAGTTGTCCTGTCCCTTTAGCAGAAAAACACCCTCAAAGCATAATGTTTCCACCTCCATGTTTGACGGTGGGGATGGTGTTCTTGGGATCATAGGCAGCATTCCTCCTCCTCCAAACACGGCGAGTTGAGTTGATGCCAAAGAGCTCCATTTTGGTCTCATCTGACCACAACACTTTCACCCAGTTGTTCTCTGAATCATTCAGATGTTCATTGGCAAACTTCAGACGGGCATGTATATGTGCTTTCTTGAGCAGGGGGACCTTGCGGGCACTGCAGGATTTCAGTCCTTCACGTAGTGTGTTACCTATTGTTTTCTTGGTGACTATGGTCCCAGCTGCCTTGAGATCATTAACAAGATCCTCCCGTGTAGTTCTGGGCTGATTCCTCACCGTTCTCATGATCATTGCAACTCCACGAGGTGAGATCTTGCATGGAGCCCCAGGCCGAGGGAGATTGAGAGTTCTTTTGTGTTTCTTCCATTTGCAAATAAAAACTCCAACTGTTGTCACCTTCTCACCAAGCTGCTTGGCAATGGTCTTGTAGCCCATTCCAGCCTTGTGTAGGTCTACAATCTTGTCCCTGACATCCTTGGAGAGCTCTTTGGTCTTGGCCATGGTGGAGAGTTTGGAATCTGATTGATTGATTGCTTCTGTGGACAGGTGTCTTTTATGCAGGTAACAAACTGAGATTAGGAGCACTCCCTTTAAGAGTGTGCTCCTAATCTCAGCTCATTACCTGTATAAAATACACCTGGGAGACAGAAATCTTTCTGATTGAGGGGGTCAAATAATTATTTCCCTCATTATAACATTTTTTACATGCGTTTTTCAGGATTTTTTTGTTGTTATTCTGTCTCTCACTGTTCAAATAAACCTACCATTAAAATTATAGACTGATCATTTCTTTGTCAGTGGGCAAACGTACAAAATCAGCAGGGGATCAAATACTTTTTTCCCCCACTGTACAGGTGCGCCAAACTTGGAGCGTCATACCCAAGAAGACTAGAGGCTGTAATCGCTGCCAGAGGTGCTTCAACAAAGTACTGAACAAAGGTTTGAATACTTATGTAAATGTGATATTTCATTTTTTATAAATTTGCAACATTTCTAAAAACCAGTTTTTGCTTTGTCATTATGGGGTATTGTGTGTAGATTGATGAGGGAAAAAAACGATTTCATCAATTTTAGAATAAGGCTGTAACGTAACAAAATGTGAAGGGGTCTGAATACTTTACAAATGCACTGTATAGACAGGTGTGTGCCTTTCCAAATCATGTCCAATCAAGTGAATTTACCACAGGTGGACTCCAATCAAGTTGTAGAAACATCTCAAGGATGATCAATGGAAACAGGATGCACCTGAGCTTAATTTCGAGTCTCATACCAAAGGGTCTGAATACTTATGTAAATAATGTATTTCTGAAAAAATGTTTAAAAAAAATAATAAAATAATAATGTTTTCGCTTTGTCATTATGGGGTGTTGTGTGTAGATTGATGAACAAAATGTTCTATTTAATCCATTTTAGAATTAGGCTGTAACATAAAAAATGTTGGAAAAAGTGAAGGTGTCTGAATACTTTCCGAATACACTGTAATCAATTTGAATTCATGACAATAGCGTTTGTTACCTTCTGATCGCTCATCAAAGTCCTCATCTCCCTCCTCTGAGGCCACAGAGTAATCTGAGTTGTTGTCAGACTGATCCTCCTGCCAATCTGCTTATAGAATGGAGAGAGAGGTACAGGGAAGAGACTGAATTAGCCAATCAGAGAGTTTTAAGACACAGACCACTCTGTTTTCAGGGGAGAAGGAAGAAAGAGTGAAGAACAGATACAATCACATAGATATAAATTCACTTCAACCAACTTCACAAGAAAACTAAACTAGTCAATACCAAAATCATTAACAGGGTTGGGGTCACTTTCTTGTCAATGGGAAATTGTCAAACATTAATTGAATTTCAATTCACTTCCTGAATTGGAATTGACCCCAATCTTGTTAGAGACAGATAGGAGAGAGTACTGAGACAGTAGGAAGGAAACATCATGCCCATGCTTAATCCTAGAATACTAGTAGAAACACCTAAAAAAACACAGAGGACAGAGATGGGACATAGACAAACATGTAGTATGAACACAAACCATTAACACACACACACACACACACACACCCCCCCCCCCCCCGCTCCAATATAACACAAAAGATACACCTCTTATTCCACACACCCTACCTACCACACACATAAACACACGTCCACATCCACACACACAGAGTAGGTAAAAAAGGTTGCATTGTGCAGCGCTGTTCTGTACCCCGTCTACTACCTCGTTCCTCCTGAGAGCCGTCATTGTAGTTGACAGGCTTGCGGGTCCTCTTGCCCTTTCCCAGGTTACGGGCCAGGTCCTCCTGCTGCTGCTCATAGTGGTGTCTCAGCAGTTTCTCCCAGTAGTCTGGGTCTACTGACTCCTCCTGTTTAATCACCTCACGCTGCACCTCCTCCTCCTGGACACACACACACAGGTTAGCAATGATGGAAGAACTCGTATACTAACTAACACACACACACACAGGTTAGCAATGATGGAAGAATTCATATACTAACACACACACACACACACACACACACACACACACACACACACACACACACACACACACACACACACAGGTTAGCAATGATGAAAGAATTCATATACTAACACACACACACACACACAGGTTAGCAATGACGGAAGAACTCGTATACTAACTAACACACACACAGGTTAGCAAAGATACTAACTAACACACACAGGTTTTCAATGATGGAAGAACTCATATACTAACTAACACACACAGGTTTTCAATGATGGAAAAACTCATATACTAACTAACACACACACAGGTTTTCAATGATGGAAGAACTTGTATACTAACTAACACACACAGGCTAGCAATGATGGAAGAACTCGTATACTAACTAACACACACACAGGTTAGCAATGATGGAAGAACTCGTATACTAACTAACACACACACAGGCTAGCAATGATGGAAGAACTCGTATATTAATTAACATACACACAGGTTAGCAATGATGGAAGAACTCGTATACTAACACACACAGGTTAGCAATGATGGAAGAATTCGTATACTAACACACACACACACACACACAGGTTAGCAATGATGGAAGAACTCGTATATTAATTAACATACACACAGGTTAGCAATGATGGAAGAACTCATATACTAACACACAGGTTAGCAATGATGGGAAGAACTCGTATACTAACTAACACACACACAGGTCAGCAATGATGGAAGAACTCGTATACTAACTAACACACAGGTTTGCAATGATGGAAGAACTCGTATACTAACTAAGACACACACAGGTTTGCAATGATGGAAGAACTCGTATACTAACACACACACACACACACACACACACACACACACACACACACACACACACACACACACACAGGTTAGCAATGATGGAAGAATTCGTATACTAACACACACAGGTTAGCAATGATGGAAGAATTCGTATACTAACACACACACACACACACACAGGTTAGCAATGATGGAAGAACTCGTATACTAACACACACACACACACACACACACACAGGTTAGCAATGATGGAAGAATTCGTATACTAACACACACACACACAGGTTAGCAATGATGGAAGGACTTGTATACTAACACACACACAGGTTAGCAATGATGGAAGAATTCGTATACTAACACACACACAGGTTAGCAATGATGGAAGAACTCATATACTAATACACACACACACACACCACACACACACACACACACACACACACACACACACACACACACACACACACACACACACACACACCCAGGTTAGCAATGATGGAAGAACTCATATACTAACTAACACACACACAGGTTAGCAATGATGGAAGAACTCGTATACTAACTAACACACACACAGGCTAGCAATGATGGAAGAACTCGTATACTAACTAACACACACACAGGCTAGCAATGATGGAAGAACTCGTATACTAACACACACACAGGTTAGCAATGATGGAAGAACTCGTATACTAACATACACACAGGTTAGCAATGATGGAAGAACTCGTATACTAACTAACACACACACACAGGTTAGCAATGATGGAAGAACTCGTATACTAAATAACACACACACACAGGTTAGAAATTATGTAAGAACTTGTATACTAACACACACACAAAGGTTAGCAATGATGGAAGAACTTGTGTACAAACACACACAGGTTAGCAATGATGGAAGAACTCATATACTAATACACACACAGGTTAGCAATGATGGAAGAACTTGTGTACACACACACACACACACACACACACACACACACACACACACACACACACACACACACACACACACACACACACACACACACACACACACACACACACACACACACACACACACACGTTAGCAATGATGGAATAACTTGTATACAAACACATTCAAGTGTAATAACACAGACTCAGAAGTATGGTCATCTCTCTTGTTCATGACCTTCCACAGTATCTCTCTTACACACACACACACCTCCTCTTCCTCGTCCTTGACGACGTATTGGGCCACTTTGAAGGAGCTGAGGTACTCGTTCATGCTCTGGATCTCTGTGTCCTCAGTGGACTCTGACTCCTGGTTCCTGTCCAGCAGTCTGTCTATGGCCTTGTCATCATAGTGGATGACCTGGCTGTCATCCTCCTTGTTGTCCCCTGAGACGGAAAGGGACAAGGAAAGAGAGTGGCGTACAGTGAAAGAGTGTGTAAGAAAGAAAGACTGGAGAGGCCACACATAGTTTCCAGGTTGTTAGTTTGAAGGAAAACCAGCGGACATTACGGCCCCCAACAACAGGAATGACTACCTGTTTGGAGTGGACTGATCTGGTTATGGTTAGTAGTTAGTGACTCACCCTCTCCCAGCTCGTCCTTGAACAGCTCCTCTGTTCCAAACTTGAGGATGTCATCCAGCTCCTGTTTAGACATGGAACCTGTCTTACTGCCCAGCCCAGGACGTACCACCAGGTGGGTCAACATCATCTTCTTCTTAGCCACCTGGAGGAGAGGAGGGGAGGATGAGAGGAGAGTTAGTGTCTGTCTTTTACCTACCACTATGTACGAGTCTGGTAGGCCTTGGTATACTGGGTTTACCTGAGTGATCCTCTCTTCCACAGACGCCTTGGTAACGAAGCGATAGATCATAACCTTCTTATTCTGACCAATCCTGTGAGCTCTGCTGAATGCCTGAGAGAGAGAGGGGAAGAGATTGGAAGAGGAGAGGTGAGCAGGAGGTGTGCATCAAGTGTATGTGTGTGTGTGTGTGTGTGTGTGTGTGTGTGTGTGTGTGTGTGTGTGTGTGTGTGTGTGTGTGTGTGTACCTGGATGTCGTTGTGGGGGTTCCAGTCGGAGTCGTAGATGACGACGGTGTCGGCGGTTGCCAGATTGATGCCCAAACCTCCCGCTCTGGTAGAGAGCAGGAAGGCAAACTGCGGGGCGCCAGGAGCTGAGGAGAGAGAGAGAGAGAGAGAAGGGAGAGAGGTGACAAAAGACAAATAGATACTTCCATTTCATATTTTTTCATGGTTAAAATTAGTGTTCCAATTGTGCTGTTGTTAGTGTATCCATGAACCCATGTGTGTGTGTCTCACCGTTGAAGCGGTCGATGGCCTCCTGTCTCATGCCCCCCGTTACACCTCCATCAATCCTCTCGTACTTATAACCCTCGTTCTCCAGGAAGTCCTCCAGCAGGTCCAACATCTTAGTCATCTACCAGGAGACAGAGACAGATTGTTTGTTTGTTTGTGTGTGTGTGTGTGTGTGTGTGTGTGTGTGTGTGTGTGTGTGTGTGTGTGTGTGTGTGTACCTGAGAGAAGACGAGCACTCTATGTCCTCCCTCCTTGAGTTTAACCATCATCTTTTGCAGCAGAGTCAGTTTCCCAGAAGCCCTTGTGAGGGCACTGCCCTCGTACATTCCGTTTGGAATCTTTGGCGCCTCCTGCAGGAGATCAATCAATCAAACATCAGTCCTTTACTGAATTAAAGCTCATCATCAAGCAGACTGCATCCAGATCAAAGCATCTTAACACATTCTGTTTAGTCCGTTGGTTATATTTCCAAAACTAAACCTAACAAAATCATATACACTCAAGACAACATTTACTCGTATACAAACACACAGATTGATGCCCTCCTTCAAGCACCGAATCAATGGTATGGCCCATGTCTCAGAGAATGGGTTGGGATCGTACCATTGCGGCTCCAGGAAAGAGGTAGGGGTGGTTGCAACACTTCTTGAGGTCCATAACCACGTTGAGCAGGGACACTTGGTTTCCTCCTCCACGGGTGTTCAGGGCGTCAAAGTTACGCGTCAAGATGAACTTGTAGTACTTCCTGCATCACACAATTAAATTAATACCAGAAAACAAGAAATAGAATCCAACATGAGACTTCTGCAACACTACTGACATTCAACCCTCTATTTCCTTATTTTCTATACTTCTCCACTCATTAGCATGTGCTAGCACTGATTGTACTGTACTGTTGAGGGAGATGGCAAGTAAGCATTTCGAGGCACCTTTTATACCTTCTGTAGACTATGTATGTGAGGAATCCAATTTGATTTGACTGCTCCCACCCTCCCCTCATCCTCCTCATCACTTACTTCTGCATGGGGCTGAGCTCCACTCGTAGGATGAGCTCTGTCTTGGAGGGCATGTGTTTGAAGACGTCGGCCTTCAGTCTCCTGAGCATGTGTGGTCCCAGCATGTCATGCAACTTCTTGATCTGGTCTTCTTTGGCGATGTCAGCAAACTCTTCCAGGAACCCCTCTAGGTTACTGCAGAGCAGAGAGGGATAGAAGGGGGGTGGACTTTTGTTATTGTTTTGGTTATTGGATTTGTTCAAAAAGAAACATCAGGACTACAAAACACTAAGCAATAGCAGCACTCACATATACACACATACACACACACAGTAGTGTAGGCATACTGACTTGAATCTCACTGGGGTGAGGAAGTTGAGCAGGTGGAAGAGTTCCTCCAGGTTGTTCTGTAGAGGTGTACCAGTCAGCAGCAGCTTGTGCTGGAGAGGGTAGTTATTCAGAATCCTAAAGAACTACAGAGAGAGAGACAGCGTTTTATACTTCAGCTGTCCTCTTCACAAAACAGGGTGATCTCTCATCTTTGACTGGTTATAATCATAACTATACTAATAAACGCTGTATTCAGTATGCAAGGATACGTCATATTATAATGTTTATGGTACTGCTTATGACTATAATGGTTATGACAATAATGGATATGACTATAATGGTTATGACTATAATGGTTATGACTATAATGGTTATGACTATAATGGTTATGGTACTGGTTATGACTATAATGGTTATGACTATAATGGATTTGACTATAATGGTTATGGTACTAGTTATGACTATAATGCTTATTGTACTAGTAATGCCTATAATGGTTATGGTACTGGTTATGACTATAATGCTTATTGTACTAGTAATGCCTATAATGGTTATGGTACTGGTTATGGCTATAATGGTTATGGTACTAGTTATGACTATAATGGTTATGGTACTAGTTATGACTATAATGGTTATGGTACTAGTAATGACTATAATGGTTATGGTACTAGTTATGACAATACTGGTTATGGTACTGGTTAAGACTATAATGGTTATTGTACTAGTTATGACTATAATGGTTATGGTACTAGTTATGACTATAATGGTTATGGTACTAGTTATGACTATAATGGATATGACAATAATGGTTATGGCTATAATGGTTATGACTATAATGGTTATGACTATAATGGTTATGGTACTAGTTATGACTATAATGGTTATGGTACTGGTTAAGACTATAATGGTTATGGTACTAGTTATGACTATATTGGTTATGACTATAATGGTTATGGTACTAGTTATGACTATAATGGTTATGGTACTGGTTAAGACTATAATGGTTATAGTACTAGTTATGACTATAATGGTTATGGTACTAGTTATGACTATAATGGTTATGGTACTAGTTATGACATTAATGGTTATGGTACTAGTTATGACTATAATGGTTATGACTATAATGGTTATGGTACTGGTTAAGACTATAATGGTTCTGGTACTAGTTATGACTATAATGGTTATGGTACTAGTTATGACATTAATGGTTATGGTACTAGTTATGACATTAATGGTTATGGTACTAGTTATGACTATAATGGTTCTGACTATAATGGTTATGGTACTAGTTATGACTATAATGGTTCTGACTATAATGGTTATGGTACTAGTTATGACTATAATGGTTAAGACTATAATGGTTATGGTACTGGTTCTGACTATAATGGTTATGGTACTGGTTAAGACTATAATGATTATAGTTCTGGTTAAGACTATAATGGTTATGGTACTGGTTAAGACTATAATGGTTATGGTACTAGTTATGACTATAATGGTTATGACTATAATGGTTATGGTACTGGTTAAGACTATAATGGTTATGGTACTGGTTCTGACTATAATGGTTATGGTACTGGTTCTGACTATAATGGTTATGGTACTGGTTAAGACTATAATGATTATAGTTCTGGTTAAGACTATAATGGTTATGGTACTAGTTATGACTATAATGGTTATGACTATAATGGTTATGGTACTAGTTATGACTATAATGATTATAGTTCTGGTTAAGACTATAATGGTTATGGTACTGGTTAAGACTATAATGGTTATGGTACTAGTTATGACTATAATGGTTATGACTATAATGGTTATGGTACTGGTTAAGACTATAATGGTTATGGTACTGGTTAAGACTATAAAGATTATAGTTCTGGTTAAGACTATAATGGTTATGGTACTGGTTAAGACTATAATGGTTATGGTACTGGTTAAGACTATAAAGATTATAGTTCTGGTTAAGACTATAATGGTTATGGTACTGGTTAAGACTATAATGGTTATGGTACTGGTTAAGACTATAATGGTTATGGTACTGGTTAAGACTATAAAGATTATAGTTCTGGTTAAGACTATAATGGTTATGGTACTGGTTAAGACTATAATGGTTATGGTACTGGTTAAGACTATAAAGATTATAGTTCTGGTTAAGACTATAATGGTTATGGTACTGGTTAAGACTATAATGGTTATGGTACTGGTTAAGACTATAATGATTATAGTTCTGGTTAAGACTATAATGGTTATGGTACTAGTTATGACTATAATGGTTATGACTATAATGGTTATGGTACTGGTTAAGACTATAATGGTTATGGTACTGGTTAAGACTATAATGATTATAGTTCTGGTTAAGACTATAATGGTTATGGTACTGGTTAAGACTATAATGGTTATGGTACTGGTTAAGACTATAATGGTTATGGTACTGGTTAAGACTATAATGATTATAGTTCTGGTTAAGACTATAATGGTTATGGTACTGGTTAAGACTATAATGGTTATGGTACTGGTTAAGACTATAATGGTTATGGTACTGGTTAAGACTATAAAGATTATAGTTCTGGTTAAGACTATAATGGTTATGGTACTGGTTAAGACTATAATGATTATAGTTCTGGTTAAGACTATAATGGTTATGGTACTGGTTAAGACTATAATGGTTATGGTACTGGTTAAGACTATAATGGTTATGGTACTGGTTAAGACTATAATGATTATAGTTCTGGTTAAGACTATAATGGTTATGGTACTAGTTATGACTATAATGGTTATGACTATAATGGTTATGGTACTGGTTAAGACTATAATGGTTATGGTACTGGTTAAGACTATAATGATTATAGTTCTGGTTAAGACTATAATGGTTATGGTACTGGTTAAGACTATAATGGTTATGGTACTGGTTAAGACTATAATGGTTATAGTTCTGGTTCTGACTATATTGGTTATGGTACTGGTTAAGACTATAATGGTTATGGTACTGGTTAAGACTATAATGGTTATGGTACTGGTTAAGACTATAATGGTTATAGTTCTGGTTCTGACTATAATGGTTATGGTACTGGTTAAGACTATATTGGTTATGGTACTGGTGTGTGTCTGACCTTTGACTGGTTGTTCTTCAGCCTGTGGGCCTCATCCACCACCAGACAGGCCCAGTCTATGGAGCCCAGCACAGCCTGGTCTATAGTGATCAGCTCATAGGACGTCAGCAGGACATGGAACTTCACCGATGAGTCTTTCTGCAGGAGGACAGAGAGAGAGGGAGGGGGCAAAGGATTAGGGGATAACAATAAAGATATAATGAGGGATATCGAAACAAATCAACAACCATGACCGCACCTTATCAGTCTTTCCCCATCCTCCCATCCCACTCGTCTCTCACCTTCATCTTAGAGGCCTTCTTGCCCCCCCGGATGGCATTGCCCTCGAAGGAGAACTCGTTCTCTCTGATGACGGCTCTGCTGTCCTTGTCTCCTACGTAGGTCACCACGTACATGTCCGGGGCCCACAACTCAAACTCTCTCTCCCAGTTAATGATGGTGGACAGGGGGGCGCTCACCAGGAACGGGCCCTTTGAATGACCCTGGAGGGGTGGAAGGTCAGGGGTTAATAGGTGAGTGAGTAAAACACTTCAGGTGAATCAGAAAAGAGAAGTGCCTAAGTCGGATTTAGATGCTCTGCCCTTATCCCCTAACACTGGACTGATCATTCATGTCGCTAGGTATTTAGCAGTAGGGTAATAACTCAACCTAGCCTTCTGATAAGACTTTAGGGACTTTGCTTGTATTTGTCACAGCCTGACTTTAGGACAGAGTCCATCTTTTTGGACTCTTTATCTCCTTTGATGGGCGGTTTTATTGTTTGTCCAGGGCTTGGCAGTACCACCACTCAAATTATTGATAAGGGAAGGCAGACTGGAAGAGAGACACAAACTTACATACAAACAGGATATCTCTCTCTCTCTCTCTCTCACACACACACACTCTGAAACACATCGCTGTGGAATCAGATGTCCAAGAGAAGTGACCATCCTTTTGACCATCCTTTTGCCTATCCAGCACACACAGACCCCAATACAGACCCTACCAACACACCTCTTTGTAGAGTGAGTAGAGGAAGACAGCGGTCTGGACTGTCTTGCCTAGACCCATCTCATCAGCCAGTATAGTATCAGTGGCCTGAGCCCAGGAGAAACGCAGCCAGTTGAGACCCTCCAGCTGGTAGGGGTGCAGCGTTCCCCCTGTAGTGTCCAGGTAGTCTGGCTGATGGTCAAACTTGATGGTGGGCTGGAGGGGAAGTGGAAGATAAACATCTTCCTTTACATCACAGAATCATGAATCAATGTGAATGGGAGATTTGGAAGATTCACATGAAAAGGAACAAGGAAGTACCCGTACTTACATCCACCACAGGGTTAGCAGGGGGTTTCTCACTCTTCTTCACTTTAGCTATCTTCTTCAGCTTCTTACCAGGCCTGCCCTCATCTCCCAACATCAACTCTCTGAGAGAGAGAGATGGAAGAGGGGGTAGGTAGAGAAAGATGGAAGACATGAAGAGGATTAGATTATTGCTTCAGGTTACTTACTATAGGTTGCTATAGGCAGAGTTGTCTGAGTTTTGTGTGCATGCATTGGTGAGTGTGTGCATGTTTGTGTGTGTGTGTGTGTGTGTGTGGGGGGACCTGTGGTTCCAGTAGGTCTGCTTGTATTGGTCGTACTCTGGGATGTCCATCTCCTCACTCTCCCAGGAAGCCTGGTCGTAGGCCAGATCCCTCCACTTGATCAGGTAGTGCACGTTGTTCTTCTTATCCACACTGGAGAGAGGAGAGGGGAAGGAGAATGATGATATTATGGTTTACATCTGTATTGATACAAATAGGATACAGAGGTGTTAAACTATTGCCATTTTTACAGCAAATAAACAGTCTTTGACACACCTGTGTTAGGAGGTAGTATGCTACCTATGCTGTGTTGTGTTAGCGTGTTTATCCCAGGTGTGTGTGTGTGTGTGTTTAGCCCAGGTGTGTGTGTTAGCGTGTGAATCCCAGGTGTGTGTGTGTGTGTGTATCCCAGGTGTGTGTGTGTGTGTGTGTGTGTGTGTGTGTGTGTATCCCAGGTGTGTGTGTGTGTGTGTGTGTGTGTGTGTGTGTGTGTGTGTGTGTGTGTGTGTGTGTGTGTGTGTGTGTGGGGGGGGGGAGCGTGTTTATCCCAGGTGTGTGTGTTAGCGTGTTTATCCCAGGTGTGTGTGTTTAGCGTGTGTACCCCAGGTGTGTGTGTGTTAGCGTGTGTACCCCAGGAGTGTGTGTGTTAGCGTGTGTACCCCAGGAGTGTGTGTGTTAGCGTGTGTACCCCAGGAGTGTGTGTGTGTTAGCATGTGTACCCCAGGTGTGTGTGTGTGTGTTAGCGTGTGTGTGTTAGCGTGTGTACCCCAGCTGTGTGTGTGTTAGCGTGTGTACCCCAGGTGTGTGTGTGTTAGCATGTGTACCCCAGCTGTGTGTGTTTTAGCATGTGTACCCCAGCTGTGTGTGTGTTAGCGTGTGTACCCCAGCTGTGTGTGTGTTAGCGTGTGTACCCCAGGTGTGTGTGTGTTAGCGTGTTTATCCCAGGTGTGTGTGTTAGCGTGTGTATCCCAGGTGTGTGTGTGTGTGTGTGTGTGTGTTAGCGTGTGTACCCCAGGTGTGTGTGTGTTAGCGTGTGTACCCCAGGTGTGTGTGTGTTAGCGTGTGTACCCCAGGTGTGTGTGTGTTAGCGTGTGTACCCCAGGTGTGTGTGTGTGTTAGCGTGTGTACCCCAGGTGTGTGTGTGTGTGTTAGCATGTGTACCCCAGGTGGGTGTGTGTGTGTGTGTTAGCGTGTGTGTGTTAGCATGTGTACCCCAGGTGTGTGTGTGTTAGCGTGTGTACCCCAGGTGTGTGTGTGTTAGCGTGTGTACCCCAGGTGTGTGTGTGTTAGCGTGTGTACCCCAGGTGTGTGTGTTTTAGCGTGTGTACCCCAGGTGTGTGTGTGTTAGCGTGTGTACCCCAGGAGTGTGTGTGTTAGCGTGTGTACCCCAGGAGTGTGTGTGTGTTAGCATGTGTACCCCAGGTGTGTGTGTGTGTGTGTTAGCGTGTGTGTGTTAGCGTGTGTACCCCAGCTGTGTGTGTGTTAGCGTGTGTACCCCAGGTGTGTGTGTGTTAGCGTGTGTACCCCAGCTGTGTGTGTTTTAGCGTGTGTACCCCAGGTGTGTGTGTGTTAGCGTGTGTACCCCAGCTGTGTGTGTGTTAGCGTGTGTACCCCAGCTGTGTGTGTGTTAGCGTGTGTACCCCAGGTGTGTGTGTGTTAGCGTGTTTATCCCAGGTGTGTGTGTTAGCGTGTGTATCCCAGGTGTGTGTGTGTGTTAGCGTGTGTACCCCAGGTGTGTGTGTGTTAGCGTGTGTACCCCAGGTGTGTGTGTGTTAGCGTGTGTACCCCAGGTGTGTGTGTGTTAGCGTGTGTACCCCAGGTGTGTGTGTGTTAGCGTGTGTACCCCAGGTGTGTGTGTGTGTTAGCGTGTGTACCCCAGGTGTGTGTGTGTGTTAGCATGTGTACCCCAGGTGGGTGTGTGTGTGTGTTAGCGTGTGTGTGTTAGCGTGTGTACCCCAGGTGTGTGTGTGTTAGCGTGTGTACCCCAGGTGTGTGTGTGTTAGCGTGTGTACCCCAGGTGTGTGTGTGTTAGCGTGTGTACCCCAGGTGTGTGTGTGTTAGCGTGTGTACCCCAGGTGTGTGTGTGTTAGCGTGTGTACCCCAGGTGTGTGTGTGTTAGCGTGTGTACCCCAGGTGTGTGTGTGTTAGCGTGTGTATCCCAGGTGTGTGTGTTTTAGCGTGTGTACCCCAGGTGTGTGTGTGTTAGCGTGTGTACCCCAGGTGTGTGTGTGTTAGCGTGTGTACCCCAGGTGTGTGTGTTTTAGTGTGTGTACCCCAGGTGTGTGTGTGTTAGCGTGTGTACCCCAGGTGTGTGTGTGTTAGCGTGTGTACCCCAGGTGTGTGTGTGTTAGCGTGTGTACCCCAGCTGTGTGTGTGTTAGCGTGTGTACCCCAGGTGTGTGTGTGTGTTAGCGTGTGTACCCCAGGTGTGTGTGTGTTAGCGTGTGTACCCCAGCTGTGTGTGTGTTAGCGTGTGTACCCCAGCTGTGTGTGTGTTAGCGTGTGTACCCCAGCTGTGTGTGTTTTAGCGTGTGTACCCCAGGTGTGTGTGTGTTAGCGTGTGTACCCCAGGTGTGTGTGTGTTAGCGTGTGTACCCCAGGTGTGTGTGTGTGTTAGCGTGTGTACCCCAGGTGTGTATGTGTTAGCGTGTGTACCCCAGGTGTGTGTGTGTGTGTGTGTGTTAGCGTGTGTATCCCAGGTGTGTGTGTGTTAGCGTGTGTATCCCAGGTGTGTGTGTGTGTTAGCATGTGTATCCCAGGTGTGTGTGTTAGCGTGTGTATCCCAGGTGTGTGTGTGTTAGCGTGTGTACCCCAGGTGTGTGTGTGTTAGCGTGTGTACCCCAGGTGTGTGTGTGTTAGCGTGTGTACCCCAGGTGTGTGTGTGTTAGCGTGTGTACCCCAGGTGTGTGTGTGTTAGCGTGTGTACCCCAGGTGTGTGTGTGTGTTAGCGTGTGTACCCCAGGTGTGTATGTGTTAGCGTGTGTACCCCAGGTGTGTGTGTGTGTGTGTGTGTTAGCGTGTGTATCCCAGGTGTGTGTGTGTGTGTGTTAGCGTGTGTATCCCAGGTGTGTGTGTGTTAGCATGTGTATCCCAGGTGTGTGTGTTAGCGTGTGTATCCCAGGTGCCTGTGTGTGTGTGTGTGTGTGTGTGTGTGTGTGTGTGTGTGTGTGTGTGTGTGTGTGTGTGTGTTAGCGTGTGTATCCCAGGTGCCTGTGTGTGTGTGTGTGCGTGTTAGCGTGTGTATCCCAGGTGTGTGTGTGTGTGTGTGTGTGTGTGTGTTTGCGTGTGTATCCCAGGTGCCTGTGTGTGTGTGTGTGTGTGTGTGTGTGTGTGTGTGTGTGTGTGTGTGTGTGTGTGTGTGTGTTAGCGTGTGTATCCCAGGTGTGTGTGTGTGTGTGTGTGTGTGTGTTAGCGTGTGTATCCCAGGTGCCTGTGTGTGTGCTACCTGTGGTTGAGGATGCGGTGGATCATGAGCCACTCCATCTTGACTCCGTAACGGTAGAACTCCTCCTCCATGTGTACGTACAGGGGGTCCTTGTTCTTCCTCTTAGTGCTCTTGTCATCATCCCCCTCCCCTCCGAAGTCCACCAGCGGGGGCTCGTCCATGTCCGTCTTCCTCTGGTAGTTACGGAACATCACCTGGCAGTTCAGCTCCAACTGGAGGGAGGGAGAGACAAGAGTGAAAAAGATGAGTCTACTCTCTATTTAGTACATAAGGATGAAGACATTCAGCCTAGGGCTGTTGCGGTGACCGTATTACCGCCACACTGGCAGTCATGACGGCAGTAAAATTCCACGTGACCGTTGAGTCACGGTAATCTCCTTTTATGCACTCTGGACATGCTTTGGTAGTACCCAACTTACTGACACCATCAGATCCTAATGGCCTGGTACTCAGGGCTCTATTGTCCCTCCATCAGTTCCTAATGGCCTGGTACTCAGGGCTCTTATTGTCCCTCAATCAGGTCCTAATGGTCTGGTACTCAGGGCTCTATTGTCCCTCCATCAGTTCCTAATGGCCTGGTACTCAGGGCTCTTATTGTCCCTCAATCAGGTCCTAATGGTCTGGTACTCAGGGCTCTATTGTCCCTCCATCAGGTTGCTAATGGCCTGGAATTCAGGGTTCTATTGTCCCTCCATCAGGTCATAATGGTCTGGTACTCAGGGCTCTATTGTCCCTCCATCAGGTCATAATGGTCTGGTACTCAGGGCTCTATTGTCCCTCCATCAGGTCATAATGGTCTGGTACTCAGGGCTCTATTGTCCCTCCATCAGGTCATAATGGTCTGGTACTCAGGGCTCTATTGTCCCTCCATCAGGTCATAATGGTCTGGTACTCAGGGCTCTATTGTCCCTCCATCAGGTCATAATGGTCTGGTACTCAGGGCTCTATTGTCCCTCTAACCACTCTGACATCAATGCAAATGCATGGAAATCACATCAAACACTTATCATAAAAACAGAAGGCCTATCATACTTTTAAAACTCACCTCACTGTGATGATCAATTTGAAGAAACAAGTTTAACAGCAGGTTGAAACAGTATAAAACATGGTTGTTGTGGATGTTGTTTCAAAGCTTAACATAACAAAATGGACAGTGCTTTCTCAGGTGATGACTAATTCAAAACACCCAAACACATATTTGAGTTTATGCATAGGCTTATTTGCCAAGCTCCAAAAAAAATTACAAAAATAAAATGTTGATTGTTGTGTCTTTACAATACATAGCCTACCGCATATTACACAGGACAGAAAAACAAATCAAAACTGATTTAAGATGTCTTTGGAACATATTGGGTCTATCCTAATAAATTTGAGTAATTGCCTTTGAGTGTGGACTGCATTATTATTATTTAAAAAAAATCTATATATAATTTAACAAGGCAAGTCATTTAAGAACAAATTCTTATTTACAATGACAGCCTACCGGGGAACAGTGGGTTCAGGGGCCCAACTACAGATTTTTACCTTGTCAGCTCGGGATTTGATCCAGCAACCTTTCGGTTACGGACCCAACACTCTAACCACTCAGCTACCTGCCGCGTTGAGTGAAATTTGTGTTCTTATATTTCTTTCTCAGCTGCTCATATTAAGCACGTTCCACTATAAAACCGAAACAGCCTGATTGCTGAGACATTCTATGGTTTGTATTATTCACAACTAAAGTTGCCAAATAACTCTCAAATCTAGCATATAGGACCTGTTTCAAGTGATCACTTTTTCACTCAACATAGCCACTTCATATGCTCCATAATGGGAAAAATATCCTTTCTATTTCATTCAGCTAATTTCAATTATATCCTTCTTACTATAAAATCATGTAAAATAAAATAATAGCACGGGACTTATAAACATATTGTCACACCTACTTCTGCTCCCTCCCTCCAGCGCTCGACGTTGCCGGTCTACTAACCACCGGTACTGGCTACTATATTACGCACACCTGTTCCTCATCATTACACACACGTGGTCATCATTTTCTCCTTGATTTCGCCCACTTTATTTAGCCCTCAGTTGTCATCAGTCATTAGGTGGTATTGTTTTCTCTCATGTTCAGTACGCTTCTGTTTGTATCATTTCATGAAGATGGCGCCGACAGAGATGGTTGCCTCGTTTCGAGTCCTTAGGAAACTATGCAGTATTTCGTTTTTTATGTATTATTTCTTACATTGTTAGCCCAGAAAATCTTAAGTGTTATTACATACAGCTGGGAAGAACTATTGGATATAAGAGCGACGCTAACTTACCAACATTACGACCAGGAATACGACTTTCCCGAAGTGGATCCTTTGTTCGGACCACCACCTAGGACAGTGGATCTAATCCCAGAAGCCGACCAAAAACAACATCGCCGCAGAAGAGGCAGACGGAGCCACCTCATGGTCAGGCTCCGTAGGCGTACACACCGCCCACCGCTTCCAAGTACACTACTTGCCAATGTCCAGTCTCCTGACAACAAGGTAGACAAAATTAGAGCAAGGGTTGCCTTCCAGAGAGACATCAGAGATTGTATCATTCTCTATTTCACGGAAACATGGCTATCTCGGGATACGTTGTCGGAGTTGGTTCAGCCACCGGGCTTCTTCATGCGTCGCGCCGACAGAGATAAACACCTCTCTGGGAAGAAGAGGGGCGGGGGTGTATGCTTCATGATTAACGACTCATGGTGTAACCATAACAACATACAGGAACTCAAGTCCTTCTGCTCACCAACCTAGAATTCCTTAGAATCAAATGCCGGCCATAATATCTCCCAAGAGAATTCTTGTCAGTTATCATCACAGCTGTGTATATACCCCCTCAAGCAGACAACACGCCGGAACTTCACTGGACTCTATGTAAACTGGAAACCATATATCCTGAGGCTGCATTTATTGTATCTGGGGTTTTTAACAAAGCAAATTTGAGAACAAGGCTACCTAAATTCTATCAGCATATTGATTGCGGCGCGGGCAATACACTGGATCACTGCTACTCTAACTTCCACGATGCATACAAGGCCCTTCCTCGCCCTCCCTTCGGGCAAATCCGACCACGACTCCATCTTGTTCCGACCGTCTTATAGGTAGAAACTCAAACAGGATGTACCCGTGACTAGAACCATTCAACACTGGTCTGACCAATCGGAATCCACACTTCAAGATTATTTTGATCACTCGGACTGGGAAATGATCCGGGCAGACTCAGAGATTAACATAGATCTACATACTGACTCTGTGAGTGAGTTTATAAGGAAGTGCATTAGAGATGTTGTACCCACTGTGACTATTAAAACCTACCCTAACCAGAAACTGTGGATGGATGGCTGAATTTGCGCAAAACTGAAAGCACGAATCACTGCATTTAACCATGGAAAGAGGACTGAGAATATGGCTGAATACAAACAGTGTAGTTATTCCCTCCACAAGGCAATCAAACAAGCGAAATGTCGGTATAGGGACAAAGTGAAGTCGCAATTCAATGGCTCAGACACGAGACGTATGTGGCAGGGTCTACAGGAAATCACGGACTACAAAAAGAAAACCAGCCACGTCACGGACACCGACGTCTCGCTTCCAGACAAACTAAACCCCTTCTTTGCCCGCTTTGAGGATAATACATTGCTACCCTCTCCTTATCCGTGGCCGACATGAGTAAGACATTTAAAAGTGTTAACCCTCGCAAGGCTGCTGGCATAGATGGCATCCCTAGCCGCCTCCTCAGAGCATGCGCAGACCAGCTGGCTGGTGTGTTTACGGACATATTCAATCACTCCCTATCTCAGTCTGCTGTCCCCAAATGCTTCAAGATGGCCACCATTGTTCCTGTACCCAAGAAGGCAAAGATAACTGAACTAAATGACTACCGCCCCATAGCACTCACTTCTGTCATCATGACGTGCTTTGAGAGACTAGTCAAGGATCATATCACCTCCACCTTACCTGCCACCCTAGACCCACTTCAGTTTGCATACCGCCCCAACAGGTCCACAGACGATTCAATCGCCATCACACTGCACAATCCCATCTGGACAAGAGAAATACCTATGTAAGAATGCTGTTCATTGACTACAGCTCAACATTCAACACCATAGTACCCTCCAAGCTCATCATTAAGCTGGAGGCCCTGGGTCTCAACTCCGACCTGTGCAATTGGGTCCTGGACTTTCTGATTGGCCACCCCCAGGTGGTGAAGGTAGGAAACAACATCTCCACTTCGCTGACCCTTAACACTGGGGCCCCACAAGGGTGCATGCTCAGCCCCCTCCTGTACTCCCTGTTCACTCATGACTACGTGGCCAGTCAGAGAGTCACTTTGGCTTGTCACCTAAAACCCTCAAAAACTTTTACAGATGCACAATCGAGAGCATCCTGTCGGGCTGTATCGCCGCTTGATACGGCAGCTGCACCGCCCACAACCGCAAGGCTCTCCAGAGGGTGATGCGGTCTGCACAATGCATCACCGGGGGCAAACTACATGCACTCCAAGACACCTACAGCACCCAAAGTCACAGGAACACCTGCATTGCTTGCTGTTTGGGGTTTTAGGCTGGGTTTCTGTACAGCACTTTGAGATATTAGCTGATGTAAGAAGGGCTATATAAATAAATTTACCATCCAGAAGGCGAGGTCAGTACAGGTGCATCAATGCTGGGATCGAGAGACAGAAACTGTTTTTCAATCTCAAGGCCATCAGACTGCTAAACAGCAATCACTAACTCAGAGAGGCTGCTGCTTACATAGAGACTCAAATCACTGGCCACTTTAATAAATAGATCACTAGTCACTTTACTAATGTTAACATATCTTACATTGCTCATCTCATATGTATATACTGTACCTTAAACCATCCATTGCACCTTTCCTATGCCGCTCGGCCATCGCTCATCCATATATTTATACGTACATGTCACGCCCTGATCTGTTTCACCTGTTCCTGTTATTGTCTCCACCCCCTCCAGGTGTCGCTTATTTTTCCCAGTGTATTTTTCCCTGTAATTCCTGTCTCTCTGTGGCAGTTCGTCTTTTATGTTAGTCAAGTCAACCAGCGTGTTTTTCCCGTACTCCTTTTGCTATTCTTTTTAAGATAATCTTCCAGGTTTTGACCCCTGCCTGACTCTGGACTACTTTCCCGCCTGCCTGATCATCCTGCCTGCCCTGACCTTGATTCTGCCTGCCCTTCGGTACCTTTTGGACTCTGAACTGGTTTTGACCCTTTTGCCTGTCCACGACCATTCTCTTGCCTTACTTTATTGGATTAATATATATTGTAAGAGTCCAACCATCTGCCTCCTGTGTGTGCATCTGGGTCTCGCCTTGTGTCATGATACATATTCTTATTCCATCTCTTTAGATTTGTGTGTATTAGGTAGTTGGGGAATTGTTACATTACTTGTTAGATATTACTGCATTGTCGGAACTAGAAGCACAAGCATTTCGCTACACTCGCATTAACATCTGCTAGCCATGTGTATGTGACCAATAACATTTGATTTGATTATTAAACTCACCTTCTGCACCTGTTTCCTGACACCCGGCATATACGTTACAGAATACCACCTCACAATATGGAAGCAGCAGAAGATAAAACCTTCTTCTAAGACGGTCAACGAACAGGGTCATCTAATCGACCAACACCACAACCAACTGGAGCAACTGGGTACGACCATGAGGGAAGTCCTCCGCGTTCTCCACCTCCTCGACACCACCAGCGAGGTTCTCCATACCCCTATCAGAGGGCCTCCTACCACGGGTCATCACAGTGAGCCAGTCCCCCAGCCCACCCAGCCGTCCGCCCAGGTCAGCGATGCCTGACTATCCCTTCCGGAGAAGTATGATGGAACTCCATCGAAATGCCGTGGCTTCCTACTCCAGTGCTCCCTCTACTTCACCTATCAGACGGGAGCCCCCATCATCGAGAGGTCCAAGGTTGCCACGGTCACTTCCCTGCTGACCGCATGGGCGCTGGAGTGGGCTACGGCCGTCTGGGAGAGAGGAGAGGAGGAACTGGGTTACTATGAGAGATTCGTGGCTCTGTTCAGGGCGGTCTTCGACCAACCTCCAGAGGGCAGAGAGGGAGGTGAGCGACTGTTCCAATTCCAGCAGGGTGCCCAGACCACTGCAGTGTGCCCTAACCTTTCAGAATATGGCAGCCTCCAGTAGATGGAATGAGTTGGCGCTCCACACTCTATTCCGCAGTGGACTGCGCGAGGAGGTCCAGACGGAGTAGGCATGTCGGGATGACAACATATCCTTGGACACTCTCGTGTCAATGGCCATCCGTCTGGATAACCTTCTTCGGGAGCACTGGTGTCCACATCGCCACTCGCCTCCCTCCTTTGGCTGTCCTGTGGCAGAGCCTGAACCTATGGAGGTAGAGGCCACACACCTCTCCACAGCAGAGCAGGCTCTGGAGAGGGAACCTGCTCCTGCTACCTGCCCTCCAGAAGGTATCTACGTCCCCATGGGGGTGAGAGATCGGCTGTTGACCTGGGCACTCATCCCTCTGTCGCTGAACACCCAGGTATTACCCGCACCATCCAATCCTTCTCCGAGAAGTACCGGTGGCCCACCTTGGCGCAGGACGTCGCCCCATATGTCAACTCATGCTAAATATGAACCTAATCCAAATCTCCCTGGCACGCTCCAGCAGGAAAACTACTTCCCCTTCCCATGCCTCAGCGGCCTTGGTCACACCTGTCCAGAAACTTTGTAACTGATCTCCCTCTTTCTGATGGTTTTACCACTATTATGGTTGTTGACAGATTCTCTAAATCCCCCCAATTTTATCCCTCTCTCTGGACTACCTACCACTCTCCAGGTCACTATTCCAGCAGGTCTTCCGGTACTACAGTCTTCCAGAGGACATCGTTACCGACCGCGTGTAAGGTTCTGGGTGTAGCTGGAGCAGAGGAGTCAGGCGCAGGACAGCAGAGATGAGTAACACAATGAACTTTACTCAAAATTTCCAAATACATGAAGTAATACCAAGCCCGCAAACATCGGACCGAACTTACAATAAAACAATCACTCACAAAAACCATGGGGAAAACAGAGGGTTAAATAATGAACATTGGGGAATTGAAACCAGGTGTGTAAAACAAAGACAAAACAAATGGAAAATGAAAAGTGGATCGGCGATGGCTAGAAGGCCGGTGACGTCGACCGCCGCCCAAACAAGAAGAGGGACCGACTTCGGCGGAAGTCGTGACACCGTGGTCCCCAGTTCGCTTCGCGGGTCTGGAAAGCCTTTATGGAGAAGCTGGGGGTCACGGTCACCCTCACATCCGGGTACCGGAAGCGGAGGTCTGGAGATGCTAAAAGGTGTTTATGTTTTTTTTGTATCCCCCATATATATATAACATTCTATTGGTTGCAAGAATTTTGTATAATAATTTAAATTGAAAAATTCAAAGTTTTGAATCCGTTGTCATTTTGCATGTCAATTCATAAACCATGTTCCATGGAATCGCTACAGTGCCTTGCAAAAGTATTCATCTCCTTTGGCGTTTTTCCTGTTTTGTTGCATTACAACCTATCATTTAAATTGATTTTTATTTGGATTTCATGTAATGGACATACACAAAATAGTCCAAATAATAAAGTGAAATGAAAAAAATGACTTGTTTAAAAAAATATATATATTGAGATTATATATATATATATATATATATATATACACACACACACACACATACGGAAAAGTGGTGTGTGCATATGTATTCACTCCCTGTGCTATGAAGCCCCTAAATAATATGTGGTGCAATCAATTACCTTCAGAAGTCACATAATTAGTTAAATAAATTCCACCTGTGTCACATGATCTGTCACATGATCTCAGTATATATACACCTGTTCTGAAAGGCCCCAGAATCTGCAACACCACTAAGCAAGGGGCACCACCAAGCAAGCCGCACCATGAAGACCAAGGAGCTCTCCAAACAGGTCAGGGACAAAGTTGTGGAGAAGTACAGATCAGGGTTGGGTTATAAAAAAAATATCTGAAGCTTTGAACATCCCACGGAGCACCATTAAATTGTATTTATTTTTTTAAATGGAAAGGAAATGGCACCACAACAAACCTGCCAAGAGCGGGCCGCCCACCAAAACCCACAGACCAGGCAAGGAGGGTATTAATCAGAGCGGCAACAAAGTGAGCAAAGATAACCCTGAAGGAGCTGCAAATCTCCACAGCGGAGATTGGAATATCTTTCCATAGGACCACTTTAAGCCGTACACTCTCCAGAGCTGGGCTTTACGGAAGAGTGGCCATAAAAAAGCCATTGCTTAATTTTAAAGAAAAAAATAAGCAAACACATTTGGTGTTTCGCCAAAAGGCATGTGGGAGACTCCCCAAACACATGGAAGAAGGTACTAAAATGTAGCTTTTTGGCCATCAAGGAAAACACTATGTCTGGCGCAAACCCAACACCTCTCATCACCTCTCATCACCCGAGAACACCATCCCCACAGTGAAGCATGGCGGTGGCAGCATCATTCTGTGGGGATGTTTTTCATTGGCAGGGACTGGGAAACTGGTCAGAGTTGAAAAATGGATGGTGCTAAATACAGGGAAATTCTTGAGTGAAACCTGTTTTACTCTTCCAGAGATTTGAAACTGGGACGGAGCAGGACCTTCCAGCAGGACAATGAGCCTAAGCATACTGCTAAAACAACACTCGAGTGGTTTAAGGGGAAACATTTACATTTCTTGGAATGGCCTAGTCAAAGCCCAGACCTCAATCCAATTGAGGATCTGTGGTATGACAAAGATTGTTGTACACCAGCTGAACCCATCCAACTTGAAGGAGCTGGAGCAGTTTTGCCTTGAAGAATGGGCAAAAATCCCAGTGGATAGATGTGCCAAGCTTATAAAGACCTACCCCAAGAGACTTGCAGATGTAATTGCTGCAAAAGGTGGCTCTACAAAGTATTGACTTTGGGGGGGTGAATAGTTATGCATGCTCAAGTTCTGTTTTTTTGTCTTATGTTGTTTGTTTCACAAGAAAAAATATTTGCCATCTTCAAAGTGGTAGGTATGTTGTATAAATGAAATGATACAAACCCCCAAAAAATTCATTTTAACTCCAGGTTGTAAGGCAACAAAATAGGAAAAATACCAAGGGTGTGAATAGTTTCACAAGCCACTGTACATTGAAAATCTCTTCTCAACTATTTTGCAAATTATATGGCACAGCTGTCAATTATTTGGTCCTTAAATTAAACTGATATATATTTTTATTTATCACAATTTTCTTTAACAATTTTTGGTCTTTAATGCAGGGCCGACAGACAAGTTCCTTACTTTTCCCCCTTCCACTTGCCTCTTCCATTTTTGTGATAAGGCTGCAATTAGTTGGTTGTAACATTTCCATATGTCTGTGTTAGCTGCATGTGTGACAACTCCACCAGTCCTATTAATGATATAATGTACAAATCAATTAGTATATTTGAGTTCAACCACAATATTTGTTGTATTATTTGTTCTGTCTTTTCAGGTGGATTAAACTGAAATTGCAACCAACTTTCTAAGGCTTGTTTAAAAACTAACAATATTTTTGAGATTATTTTGTTTTCAAATAACCGAAAGTAAGCAGTTATAATCTGAATAAAGGCCATTCTTGAACATTGGGTGAGACATTCTTACTAATTTACTAGAGAACCACTTCGGATTTAAGTATAACTTTTGTATGACTGATGCCTTTAGTGAGGGTCTAATGCTTTAATATATAATAATTTCTGCCCACTGAATTCAAATTCATTATATAAATAAGCCCTTTTAATTTTGTCTGGCTTGCAATTCCAAATAAAATTGAATATTTTTTGGTCATATAATTTAAAAAGCAGGTCACTAGGTGTGGGCAAAACCATAAGCAAATAGGTAAACTGTGATATGACTAAAGAGTTTCAGGGTAGCAAGATCATATCTATTTTTGCTAACTTTCAATAAAAATTTATTGGAGAGAGATCATTTCTTTCTTTCGGGATATGTATACCGAGTATGTCCACATCCCCGTCAGACCATTTTATTGGTAAACTACATGGTAATGTAAAAGTTGCATTTTTTTGTGATCCAATCCGTAATATAGTACACCTATCATAATTTGGTTTAATCCAGAGAGGTATCTAGATCCTCTATGAGGCTGTGGAGAGATTCTAATTGTGGTTTTAAAAGAAAACACGAATCATCAGCGTACAATGACACCTTTGTTTTTAAGCCATGGATTTCTAATCCCTTAATATTATTGTTGGATCTAATTTTAACAGCTAACTTTTCTATGGCAATAATAAATAGATATGCCGATAGTGGACAACCTTGTTTTACTCCTCGACAGTTTGAAACTTTCTGAGATGTAGCCATTATTTACTATTTTATACCTAGGGTTACGATACATAACTTTAACATATTTTATAAGAGATTCTCCAAAATTGAAATATTCCAGGCATTTAGAGACAGCCCTTGCTGTCTCTGCCTGGCCGGTTTCCCCTCTTTCCACTGGGATTCTCCGCCTCTACCCTATTACGGGGGCTGAGTCACTGGCTTACTGGTGTTCTTCCATGCCGTCCCTGGGAGGGGTGCGTCACTTGAGTGGGTTGAGTCACTGACGTGGTCTTCCTGTCTGGGTTGGCGCCCCCCCTTGGGCTGTGCCGTGGCGGAGATCTTTGTGGGCTATACTCGGCCTTGTCCCGGGATGGTATGTTGGTGGTTGGAGATATCCCTCCAGTGGTGTGGAGGCTGTGCTTTGGCAAAGTGGGTGGGGTTATATCCTACCTGTTTGGCCCTGTCCGGGGGTATCATCAGATGGGGCCACAGTGTCTTCTGATCCCTCCTGTCTCAGCCTCCAGTATTTATGCTGCAGTAGTTTATGTGTCGGGGGGCTAGGGTCAGTCTGTCACATCTGGAGTATTTCTCTTGTCTTTTCCGGTGTCCTGTGTGAATTTAAATATGCTCTCTCTAATTCTCTCTTTCTTTCTCCTCTCTCGGAGGACCTGAGCCCTAGGACCATGCCTCAGGACTACCTGGCTTGATGACTCCTTGCTGTCCCCAGTTCACCTGGCCGTGCTGCTGCTCCAGTTCCAACTGTTCTGCCTGCAGCTATGGAACCTTGACCTGTTCACCGGACGTGCTACCTGTCCCAGACCTGTTGTCCCAGACCTGCTGGAACCCTGACCTATTCACCGGACGTGCTACCTGTCCCAGACCTGCTGTTTTCAACTCTCTAGAGACAGCAGGAGCGGTAGAGATACTCTCAAAGATCGGCTATGAAAAAGCCAACTGACACTTACTCTTGTGTTACTGACTTGTTGCACCCTCCACAACTACTATGATTATTATTATTTGACAATGCTGGTCATTTATGAACATTTGAACATCTAGGCCATGTGCTGTTATAATCTCCACCCGGCACAGCCAGAAGAGGACTGGCCACCCCTCATAGCCTGGTTCCTCTCTAGGTTTCTTCCTAGGTTTTGGCCTTTCTAGGGAGTTTTTCCTAGCCACCGTGCTTCTACACCTGCATTGCTTGCTGTTTGGGGTTTTAGGCTGGGTTTCTGTACAGCACTTTGTGATATCAGCTGATGTAAGAAGGGCTATATAAATACATTTGATTTGATTTATATATAAACTCCAGTCTTACTTTATCAAACGCCTTTTCAAAGTCAGCTATGAAAACCAGGCCTGGTTTCCCCGATATTTCATAGTATTCTATTGTTTCCAGTACTTGTCTTATATACTGCTCAAAAAATAAAGGGAACACTTAAACAACACAATGTAACTCCAAGTCAATCACACTTCTGTGAAATCAAACTGTCCACTTAGGAAGCAACACTGATTGACAATACATTTCACATGCTGTTGTGCAAATGGAATAGACAACAGGTGGAAATTATAGGCAATTAGCAAGACACCCCCAATAAAGGAGTGGTTCTGCAGGTGGTGACCACAGACCACTTCTCAGTTCCTATGCTTCCTGGCTGATGTTTTGGTCACTTTTGAATGCTGGCGGTGCTTTCACTCTAGTGGTAGCATGAGACGGAGTCTACAACCCACACAAGTGGCTCAGGTAGTGCAGCTCATCCAGGATGGCACATCAATGCGAGCTGTGGCAAGAAGGTTTGCTGTGTCTGTCAGCGTAGTGTCCAGAGCATGGAGGCGCTACCAGGAGACAGGCCAGTACATCAGGAGATGTGGAGGAGGCCGTAGGAGGGCAACAACCCAGCAGCAGGACCGCTACCTCCGCCTTTGTGCAAGGAGGAGCAGGAGGAGCACTGCCAGAGCCCTGCAAAATGACCTCCAGCAGGCCACAAATGTGCATGTGTCTGCTCAAACGGTCAGAAACAGACTCCATGAGGGTGGTATGAGGGCCCGACGTCCACAGGTGGGGGTTGTGCTTACAGCCCAACACCGTGCAGGATGTTTGGCATTTGCCAGAGAACACCAAGATTGACAAATTCGCCACTGGCGCCCTGTGCTCTTCACAGATGAAAGCAGGTTCACACTGAGCACATGTGACAGACGTGACAGAGTCTGGAGACACCGTGGAGAACGTTCTGCTGCCTGCAACATCCTCCAGCATGACCGGTTTGGCGGTGGGTCAGTCATGGTGTGGGGTGGCATTTCTTTGGGGGGCCGCACAGCCCTCCATGTGCTTGCCAGAGGTAGCCTGGCTGCCATTAGGTACCGAGATGAGATCCTCAGACCCCTTGTGAGACCATATGTTGGAGCGGTTGGCCCTGGGTTCCTCCTAATGCAAGACAATGCTAGACCTCATGTGGCTGGAGTGTGTCAGCAGTTCCTGCAAGAGGAAGGCATTGATGCTATGGACTGGCCCGCCCGTTCCCCAGACCTGAATCCAATTGAGCACATCTGGGACATCATGTCTCGCTCCATCCACCAACGCCACGTTGCACCACAGACTGTCCAGGAGTTGGAGGATGCTTTAGTCCAGGTCTGGGAGGAGATCCCTCAGGAGACCATCCGCCACCTCATCAGGAGCATGCCCAGGCGTTGTAGGGAGGTCATACAGGCACGTGGAGGCCACACACACTACTGAGCCTCATTTTGACTTGTTTTAAGGACATTACATCAAAGTTGGATCAGCCTGTAGTGTGGTTTTCCACTTTAATTTTGAGTGTGACTCCAAATCCAGACCTCCATGGGTTTATAAATTGGATTTCCATTGATTATTTTTGTGTGATTTTGTTGTCAGCACATTCAACTATGTAAAGAAAAAAATATTTAATAAGATTATTTCATTCATTCAGATCTAGGATGTGTTATTTTAGTGTTCCCTTTATTCTTTTGAGCAGTGTATTATCTGCAATGTATCGTCCATGTAAAAAAAACTGTCTGATTAGGATGAATAATATCTGACAAAACCTTTTTAATTCTATGCGCCAAGCATTTAGCTAAAATGTTTGCATCACAACACTGAAGTGTAAGAGGCCTCCAATTATATATTTTTTAAATGGACTGGATCTTTATATATACCACTTGGATCCTGTTTCAGTAATAACGAAATCAGACCTTCTTGTAGCGTGTCCGATAATTTACCGTTTATATAGGAGTGATTAAAACATGAAACAACTAATGGTCCTCTGAGTATATCAAAAAAAGTTTTGTATACTTCCACTGGTATGCCATCCAGCCCTGGAGTTTTCACAGACTTAAAGGCTTTAATTGCATCAAGAAGTTCCTCCTCTGTAATTTGGCCTTCACATGAGTCTTTCTGTACAGATGTTAATTTGGATTATTAAAAATCTAAAAATCCATACAATTAGCTTCGGTTAGTGAAGATGGAGGAGACAAACGAAAACATATTCTTAAAGTACTTTGCTCCTCTTTCAAAATATAGTTCAAATCAAATTGTATTAGTCACGTGCGCCGAATACAACAGGTGTAGACCTTACAGTGAAATGCTTACTTACGAGCCCCTAACCAACAATGCAGTTTAAAAAAAAAATACAGATAAGAATAAGAGATAAAAGCAACAGGTAATTAAAGAGCAGCAGTAAAATAACAATAGCGAGACTATATACAGGGGGTACCGATACAGACTCAATGTGCGGGGGCACCGGTTAGTTGAGGTAGTTTGCACATGTAGGTAGAGTTATTAAAGTGACTACGCATAGATAACAACAGAGAGCAGCAGTGGTGTAAAGAGGGGGAGGGGGGGCAATGCAAATAGTCTGGGTAGCCCATGGACTAGATGTTTAGGAGTCGTATGGCTTGGGGGGTAGAAACTGTTTAGAAGCCTCTTGGACCTAGACATGACGCTCCGGTACCGCTTGCCATGCGTTAGCAGAGAGAACAGTCTATGACTAGGATGGCTGGAGTCTTTGACCATTTTTAGGGCCTTCCTCTGACACCGCCTGGTATAGAGGTCCTAGATGGCAGGAAGCTTGGCCCCAGTGATGTACTGGGACGTTCGCACTACCCTCTGTAGTGCTTTGCGGTCGGAGGCCGAGCAGTTGCCATACCAGGCAGTGATGCAATCAGTCAGGATGCTCTCGATGGTGCAGCTGTAGAATCTTTTGAGGATCTGAGGACCCATGCCAAATCTTTTCAGTCTCCTGAGGGGGAATAGGTTTGTAGGTTTAGCTTATTGATGAGCTTTGAGGGCACTATGGTGTTGAACGCTGAATAGCATTCTCACATAGGTGTACCTTTTGTCCAGGTGGAAACGGGCAGTGTGGAGTGCAATAGAGACTGCATCATCTGTGGATCTGTTGGGGCGGTATGCAAATTAGACTGGTTCTAGGGTTTTTGGGATGATGGTGTTGATGTGAGCCATGACCAGCCTTTCAAAGCACTTAAATGGCTACAGAGGTGAGTGCTACGGGTCGGTAGTCATTTAGGCAGGTTACCTTAGTGTTCTTGGGAACAGGCACTATGGTGGTTTGCTTAAAACATGTTGGTATTACAGACACGGAGAGGTTGAAAATGTCAGCGAAGACACTTGCCAGTTGGTCAGCGCATGCTCGCAGTACACGTGCTGGTAATCGGTCTGGCCCTGCAGCCTTGTGAATGTTGACCTGTTTAAAGGTCTGGCGCTCTCATGCATGTTTCAGTGTTATTTGCCTTGAAGCGAGCATAGAAGTAGTTTAGCTCGTCTGGTAGGCTCGTGTCACTGGGCAGCTCTTGGCTGTGCTTCCCTTTGTAGTCTGTAATGGTTTGCAGGCCCTGCCACATCCGACGAGCATCAGAGCCGGTATAGTACGACTCGATCTTAGTCCTGTATTGACACTTTGCCTGTTTGATGGTTCGTTGAAGGGCATAGCGGGATTTCTTATAAGCTTCCCGGTTAGAGTTCCGCTCCTTGAAAGCAGAAGCTCTAGCCTTTAGCTCAGTGCGGATGCTGCCTATAATCCATGGCTTCTGGTTAGTGTATGTACGTACAATCTCTGTGGGGACAACATCATCGATGCACTTATTGATGAGACAGATGTGGTGTACTCCTCAATGCCATCGGAGGAATCCCGGAACATATTCCAGTCTATGCTAGCAAAACAGTCCTGTAGCTTAGCATCTGCTTCATCTGACCACTTTTTTATTGATCTAGTCACTGGTGCTTCCTGCTTGAATTTTTGCTTGTAAGCAGGAATCAGGAGAATAGAATTATGGTCAGATTTGCCAAATGGGGGGTGAGGGAGAGCCTTGTATGTGGCTCTGTGTGGGGAGTATAGGTGGTCCAGAGTTATTTTTCCTCTGGTTGCACATTTAACATGCTGATAGAAATTTGGTAAAACGAATTTAAGTTTCCCTGCATTAAAGTCCCCGGCTACTAGGAGCGCCGCTTCTGGGTGAGCGTTTTCTTGTTTGCTTATGGCGGAATACAGCCCATTCAATGCTGTCTTAGTGCCAGCCTCTGACTGTGGTGGTATGTAAACAGCTACGAAGAATACAGATGAAAACTCTCTCTGTAGGTAGTGTGGTCTACAGCTTATCATGAGATGCTCTACCTCAGGCGATACTCTACCTCTACCTCAGGTGAGCAATAGCTCGAGACTTCCTTAGATATCGTGCACCAGCTCATGATTTCGGTGAATCATGAGTGACTCCATCATTTGTAACACATTTTTCAAAACATTGTTTGATCTAAAAATAATTTGGTGCATTTTCCCCATATTCCATCCAGTTCGCTTTATTTTTATAATATATCACACTGGATCTTTCTAGAATAAGTTCCTCCATTTCTTTTTGTTTTTCCTCGTAACTTATTCTGTGCCTCTATGGTACAGTTTTTATTGCTATCTAACTGTACTGTTAGTCCTTTAATTTCCTCCTGTTAATATGGACTCTTTTGACCTAAATTGCTTTTGTTTTATCGATGAGTACTGAATTGCATGGCCTCTAAAGGCACATTTAAAAGTGTCCCATACAATAAGGGCATCTGCTGTACCTATGTTATGTCGGAAAAAGTCAGTTATAAATTCTTCTGTCCTAGTTAATCATCCAGTAGGCTTTGATTACATTTCCAATATCCTCGCCAACGTGGAAATTCTGTAAGAGTAATATATATGCCAATTATGTGATGGTCCGACCACATTCTGACCCCTAACGTGTTTATGTTAATTAACGGTCAATTACTATGAGACCGGCAGACTTTTGCATGACAATAACAGTCTGACAAAATGTCATGGCCGCCACAGCCCTAATTGAGCCTACATATTACAGTGGCATATTGCTGGTTGTGCGTGTTACCTGTAGCTCTTGGACCCAGGAGCAGTGCCAGTAAGACATGTTGCACCATTTCACAAAGAACTGCCTCTCTGGTCGGCCGGCCAATGGGACAGGGTCTGGGGCCTCGGCTGGGAGGTCCAGGGGGCGGGGCACAGGTGTAGGGGGCGGAGGTTCACCCCACTTCCAGGTCAGAACCTTCTGGACTTTACCCTTCATGCCCGGGCACTGAGGGAAATTCAGGAACAATCAGATATACATTCACAAAGAAATATCTTGTGTAAAAATTACCTTCTTTGTCAATCAAGGCAACACTACATATTGCATTTCTATCTGCAATCTTTCGTCATTATACATTTTAAAAAGCAATGCCAGCGTATATGAGGAGAGATCGGAAATGAGAGTGAAATGGCAGCTGTATAGCTGATTCAACTCAAATCAAGAATTCCATATGATGTAGGTGTAGCCACCCACACAGGTATAACAGAACATGTTCTCTTTAATAATAATTTACATCCAACATCCATACGTTGAGATTCAGTCTCTCTCTCTCACACAGGGTGGCAGGGCTCACCATGCAGCGTGGGCAGATCCATTCCCCGTTGGGTATCTCGGGGAGGGGGGGGTTGAGGCAGTGGATGTGGTAGGAGGAGGTACAGGTGTCACAGCACAGCAGCTCTCCTCCATCCTTACACACCCTGCAGAACTCTATGTGATGGTCATCCTCCTCCTCTACCCATCCCTCATCCCTCCCCACCTCCTCGTCCTCCCCCTCTCCCTCAGACAGCTCCTCTCTGGCCTCCCACTGGATCCCCTCTTTCTCCTGCAGGGAGGGAGGGAGGAACAACAAGAGAGTGGGAGGAGAGAGCAGGAGGGGGAGGGGGGGGACAAGAATGCGGGAGGGGGGTGGCAGAGGGGATAGTGAGAGTGCAGGAAGGGGAGTGAGGAGGGAGAGGGAGGGAAGAGGTGGGGGGGTGTTGAGAGAAAATGGGAAGAGAGGGGAGTGGAATGATGGAGGGTGAGCGAGAGTGGGGGAAAGGGGGCAGAACCAGAGAGGGGAGGAAGGGGGGGTGATGAAGGACAAAGGGAAGGAGAGTGAAAGATAGGAGGAGTGAAAGAGAGAAGGACCAGGATAGAAAAAGGTCAACATCAAAAATAGGATATCACACCAATCTTTAGTCATTAAAGAGAAAATACATACAGTGTATACAAGCAATATGGTGTAAACTCTACCTAGCCATGGGTTGGACTATGGGCCGGCTTCAGACTGGGTACATTGTGTACTTACACAGTGAGGGCAGCTCCACTTGCCCTCGGGGGCCTTCTCCATGTCGGGGTCCAGACAGACCATGTGGTAGGCCCTGGGACAGGTGTCACACAGGATGATCTCCCCTCCCTGCTGGCACACCTCACAGTAGTCCTGGTGGTCTGTCTCATAGCCGTCACCATCCTCCTCAACTGGGATGGGAAGAGGAGGAGTTAGGAGGGAGGAGTTAGGAGGGAAGAGGAGGAGTTATGAGGGAGAGTTAGTAGGGAAGAGGAGGAGTTAGGAGGGGGGGTTAGGAGGGAAGAGGAGGAGTTAGGAGGGGGGGTTAGGAGGGAAGAGGAGAAGTTAGGAGGGGGGGTTAGGAGGGAGGAGGAGTTAGGAGGGGGGTAGGAGGGAAGAGGAGTTGGGGGGGGTTAGGAGGGAAGAGGTTAGGAGGGAAGAGGAGGAGTTGGGGGGTTAGGAGGGAAGAGGAGTTAGTCGGGGGGGGGGGGGGGGGGGTAGGAGGGAGGAGTTAGGAGGGAGGGGGATGGTACATGATGATGGTCCTGTTAAAAACATCTAATATTATCAGAGGATTGGCTGACAGCCAGGTCCTTGGTTTCAGCCCAGAGCAACTACATCTGATTCCTCTAATCACATGATCATCAACAACACAATTAGTTGAATCAAGTGTGTTAGTGCTGGACTGGAACAAAAGCCTGCACCCCCAATAGCTCTCCTGATCTAAGGTATGTGACTGACCACTAGTCTACATGCTATAGCCCAAGCTATAGCATGTAGACACCTCCATTACATAGAATGAGAGGTCAAGAGATGACAGTTGCGTTCCCATGCCAACCTTTCTTCTTCTTCTTGGCGGTCTTGGCCTTCTTCTTGGAGCGGCTGCTGTGGCTGTTGGAGCCGTCCGACACTTCAAAGGTCCCGTCGTCAAAGTCACTCTCCACGTCGAGCTCATCCTCCTCACTCTGACAACACAGGGAGAGAGAGAAACAGAGATAAAGATACAATGATAGAATTGTGGGACAGAAGTATGGCAAGGGTTACTGCATATCAGCTGATTCTCAGACAAGTTAATGTTCTTACCGAGGATCTCTTCCTCTTGCTGTTGAAGCCTCCCAGTTTGATCTTGAGCGGAGCCACCTTCTTGGCTTTGGGCTTGGGGGCGGGCTTAGGGTTGGGCTTGGACCTCCTGCGAGCATTGGGGCCTGCAGAGGGAGATGGAGTTCAATTATTCCCTTATTCTACAATGAATCCCCAACAATAATATTATACATGCTCCCTCCATCAGCATTCCTTTAACTTGTTCCTCACCTTTGCCCTCTTTGGTCTTGGCCTTGCGGAGTGGGGGTGCGGGTACAGCTACAGGTACGGAAGCGGGTGCAGCTGGAGGGGAGTCTTTAGCGGCACTACCCCCCGCCCCTGTATCCCCTCCTGCCTCTGTCCCTGCCACCACCATGCTTTCCACGGCCGCAGCCACGTTGGCAGCTGCCAGGGCTGCGTTGGCGCTGGCACAGCCCTACAGAGGGTTAGACAACGCAGGATGGAAATCAGGACCGTTGCTATAAAGAACATGCAATCATAGTCAAAATACATTTGTAATGTATTGTAATAGCAATGTAATGTCATGTAATAACAATGTAATGTCATGTTATAGCAATGTAATGTAATGTTATGTAATAGCAATGCCTTGTATTGGGTTGTGTTACCTTCAGAGGGTTGTTGGTGCTGAACTCCCTCCACTTGGCCATCATCAGAGTCATCATCCTGGACACAGCGATCTTAGGGTTCTTGGCTGCGATGAGGGGTCTGGGGAAGTAAGGCCAAAGGAGAGGCAGAGGTTAAGTTTGGGGCACTCTACAGGGGGGCCGGCAGAAAGTGGATGTTTGCGGTTTTCAGGTGAACAGTATTTTCAACATAACTTCCATTTGCTCTGAAAAACAGATTTGGGGACTTCGTTCAAGCATCTTTTTACGCCTGCTATGTTAGTTTAAGTTCGGGGTAGAAGTAGGGGCAGTTTCAGACTGGTCGTAGCTAGCTCAGTCACACACAGGTATGAAGTAACTTTCTCCCCCGATCCACAAAAGCTGCGTTATCCAGGTGAAGTGGTACTGAAACCTGCTACAGTGGAAACAGAAGGAGAATAGCAAAAAGCAAGTAGAAAGCATGAGACGTAAGAGAGGTGTGTTAACCTGACAAACTGGCTGAAGGCCTTGTAGTTGGTGATGGTGGTGTAGTCCTTCTGAGTGAAGACATGGTCGATGTCTTTCATGCCCCAGTCCTCCAGCAGCTGAGTGGAGCTCTTGGGCTCCTAGAGAGGGGGCGGAGTTAGGATATCATTACATTCAGGGTCACTGAGCCAACAGGGTCATTAAGTGCATTGCCGGGGCTGCTTCAAATCCAAACAGAGAACAACTCCAACGACTCCCTCGTTCACCCCACCCGCACCACCCACATCCTCGTAGCCTTCATCCTCACCTGGCTATCTTCATCATCATCATCCTCATCATCCTCATCTTTCTCTAGTTCTGGTTCTTTGCGTTTACTCTTGGAGCTGGATGAGCCTCCTCCTCCTTTCTCCTTCTCTCCACTCGTCCCTCCTCCCTTCTTCTTGTCTTTGGAGGAGCTGGAGCGCTTCTTCTTCTTCCCCCTCGGGGCGTAATCACTTCCCTCGCTTTCTGACCTGGCCCTACCTCCTCCTCCTCCCTCTTCCTCCTCCCTTGCTACTTGCTCTACTGCTAAGAAGGGTTCTGGTGAGCTGACTGGCACCTCCTGAGAGGAAACAAAATAAGTCAACATAGATGCAAATATGAAGAAGAAAAACATCTCACAAATGCTAAAAAAGTATACTAAGGACAGGTCAAAAGGGTCAAAGGCTAGGGGCTATTCGTATTGTTATTATTATACTTCAAAATGCATTCTTCCCTCCCAACTTCCTTGGAACAATCCCTGATATCAGTGACTAGGATACTTCATGTAAGGAAGGATCATGCCCATCCTACCTCTCTGACAGGTCTTGGTCTCTTGCTGATCCTGCTCTCACGGCTCTTCTTGGCTTTCTTCTTCTTCTTTGACTTGGTGGGGACCTCGACGTCAGACACAGCCTCTTCTGGTTCCTCCTCATCTGCCGATGGAAAGGGTACAGGAATTGATTGAATATAATGCATAATTGATTGAGATAATTACGAGATAATTATATTAAGAAAAAAAAATATTCATAGATTACCGAGGGATTTGTATAAAATTCTAAAAATGTCAACTCCAGACAAGCTTTATTGACAGTGTTTTGGATACATTTTGATATAAAGAACGCACTGCACGCCAGCTGCCAGTTCAGTACCAGAGACATGACTGGTGTGACTGCCAGCAAATGGTCGTGGACGCAACTTCTAACAACAACACGCATGCATCGACAGTGCAAATATTTACGCACTCTCTATTGGTAGCTAGCTAGCGTGCTATCAAGTTTGCCAGATAGTGTAGAAGCAAAACATTCGGCTAGCTAGCGAACTGGGCTGCCTAATGTAAATTGTCACTACTAGCACCAGACTAGAGTAGCTAGCAAATCAGCTAACTAGCTAACGTAACGTTAACTAACGTTACCAACCTGCAAGCTTGTTCTGAAAAAAATAGATCGCTGACGCTGTCTTACCATGTGCAAGTCCGGTAGGTTCCAAGTCTTCCCTCTCGTCCTCGCTTCCCGACATATTTCAATAGTAATTAATTTAAATTAAAAAAGAGCTAATCCCTCCACCGAACCCTACCCGATCTTGTGAGGGAGGAGGGCAAATGACGTGTGGGTGGTGGAGAATGGAACGGGGGTGTCCTGGGGAGGGGAGGTCGCTGTAAAAAGAAAAAAAAAACATGTGCTTGAATTAGCAATCCTATTGGTATTTCTCGAATAATAAGAAGTATTTATTACATTGACAGGTCACGGTGTGACATGTTAACTATCTTATTACATCGAAAAACATTTGTTTTCAACTGGCATGCCTCTGTCCACACCGCACAGGAAGCTGTAGCAATGGACACCCGTCAATCATCGTCTATTGAGTAGAAAGGTACATTATAGTACTCTGGAATACTGCCCCACTCGCGATACAAACTCAATTTAGGCAAACTTACAGTTACAGTCAGGGTTCAAGTGAAACCCCTAAGACTTGTGAGAAACTTACTGTAGTCCCTGTTAGATATGGCTTTCCTTCGTGTAATAATTGTCTCTCAGCAATGGTATTAGTCTTTAATATAAATTAATGAGCAACAATATCCAGTAAAATATTTCGTTAATGACCCTGCAAAACACGTTGCACACTCTCCGTCCCCCTTCTCTCCCCCAGCCTCAGTGGCTAGCAGAGCTTAGCTAACATCCTCACAAACACAAAGGGGGCAGACATCCCAGAATAATCCCCCCTCCCTCGGCGTTCTGTAACACTCACACAACTCTGCATAGTTACCTCGCAACGGACAGACCATAATACTCAGCCTGCACGCACCTCCCCCCTCTACACACACACACACACACACACACACACATACACTTCTACTGCACACACACCCTTCCCCTTCAGTCCCAGCCCCTTAGCAACCCCGTTGTCATGGAGACACTCCTCCCGCCCGCTCTCTGACAGACCATAATACTCCAGCCACCAACATCCCATAATAAACACAACTCCTAAAAAGACAGGAGAAAAAATACCAGTCACATGGTCTCCAGGGAAACTCTAGGCCACTGGTGACAGACCATAATATTCACAGACTGTCCTCCTGGCATGTCTACCACTGCACCCAGAAGACCTATGGAAGCCCACACGTAGGCTAGGCTACCACTGTGCGTACTTACTTACAGACTGCACTCACAGTATAAGACTGCTTTATAACACTTGCATGGGAATAACTCTAGGCCAACTGTACTGAAGTGCATGGTACACATGGCTTAGTCTTAAATACACACATCAACACAACACAACAGGTTTGCCACACACATGTGATTGTTCAGGACCCACAGGGATACCAGAAACATGTACTGCTTGTGTCAATGATGGACTGCTGTGTCACATGTTAGACACCTGTCTCTGGACTCAACAGAACAATTTATGGGATGGCACAGTACAGTTGGGGTCTATTGTCCCCATAGCCCTCAGAGTATGCAGTGCTGTGGACAGGGTAGAGGAAACTAGAATGTGAAACAGGGTCAACATTGCATTGACCCCCACAGAGAATTCAACCATACAGAAGAGCATCTAAAGCAGTGGTTCCCAACCAGGGGTACTAGGACTCCTGAGGGTACCTGACCTATCCACAGGGGGTGCTCATCAGCCCAAGAGCTCGACTCAGCTGCTGGGGGACTCGGGCATAAAAGACAACGACCATGTCTTCACTCAGAAGACTCATCAGACCATAGGCCTACTGGAAAAATGCACATGAGGGGGTACTTCAGGGGTACTCCGGGCAGAGCAAAATTCAGCTGGTGGTACAGTAGCTGAAACAGGTTGGAAACCACAGATCTAAAGTATACACAGATGCATTCAGTCTTGAATTGGTCAACAGATGGTCAATAGATTGCATTGACCAGGGATGTTAATGTTTTGATGCCGTGTTTGCAAACACACTACCTGACCGCATCAGTATGTTTTTTTGTTTGTATTTTATTTAACCTTTATTTAACTAGGCAAGTCAGTTAAGAACAAATTCTTATTTACAATGACGGCCTACCCCAGCCAAACGCTAACCCGGACGACGCTGGGCCAATTGTGTGCAGCCCTATGGGACTCCCAATCACAACCGGTTGTAATACAGCCTGGAATCTAACCAGGTTCTGTAGTGACGCCTCTAGCACTGAGATGCAGTGCCCTAGTCCACTGAACCAGGGTCTGCTGTGATGCCTCTAGCACTGAGATGCAGTGCCCTAGTCCACTGAACCAGGGTCTGCTGTGATGCCTCTAGCACTGAGATGCAGTGCCCTAGTCCACTGAACCAGGGTCTGCTGTGATGCCTCTAGCACTGAGATGCAGTGCCCTAGTCCACTGAACCAGGGTCTGCTGTGATGCCTCTAGCACTGAGATGCAGTTCCCTAGACTACTGAACCAGGGTCTGTAGTGATGCCTCTAGCACTGAGATGCAGTGCCTTAGACCACTGCGCCACTCAGGAGCCCTGTAGACAGAAACATTTAAAACACCTTGTGACAACTGCAAATGTAAACAAAAAAAAGGGCTTTATCAATTAGATTTGATTGATTGATTGATTTATGCCCTAATATGTTAGGACTGAATCAGTGATAAGAATCAAGTCATCTGGGATATGTGTGATGGATGCATTGTGTTTACATGGATGGACTGTGGACTGTCATGCATCACTCTGAATGGGTTGGACTCTGTCCTTATGGGGTGTCATTTTCTAGATGACAGACAATAGAATGATATCATGTTGTAGTGTGTGTGTGTGTGTGAATTTCATACCTCCCTCTCTCACCATCTCCGTCAGGTCTCTGCAAGTAAATTCTTCCTGGCCCAGGGTTCCTGAAACCAAACAAGGGTCATTTTGTGACTTTGTTACTGTATCACTGATATTGATTTGTCAGTAGTACATTATCAGCATATCAACCAGGCTTTTGCACCACTGTAAAGTTTATATCCTGCTTTTTTTCAGAGGGAATAAGTAGACAAAGAAAATACAATTGTTGCTATTTACACTTGTATCTTTTTGTTCTACCTTTCATGTTTTATTCCCCTGATAATAACAGGTGAAAATGCTTAGTAAATCAGTTCCTAAAAGCTACTGAGCCAAACCAACAGAATAAACTCACTCTCACCTTCTTTCTCTCCTGTGCTCTGTCACTATGGAGATTGAGGAGGGGTGGGGGGGACCCTGTATCAACCAATCACAATTTGGATAGTGGGGGGTAAACCTTCCTCTGTCCTTCCCCCTCCATATTCCCCACCCCTTCTGAATCACAGCTGCACAACATCCCATAATACTATGTCTCTGTAACAGGAGCCTGCTGACCATAAAAGGGAACATGTAAATAGTCCAGTGTGCCTTCTTGTCTTTGTCTTCTTTCCTTGATCTGCATTGATGTGCAAGAAATGGACAGGTGAGAGAAACTCCTTAGTATGCACCTACAGTACATTGCTTTCACCTATCCTGTGTTTTCAGGTCAGTACAGAGATTAGGAGAGGAGACCTTTTTAAACTATTGAGATGCACCCATGTATAGTAGCCCTCTGAGCCAAACCCTGGAGATGAAGGTTGGGGAGGGATTGGGGGCAAAGGAGGCGGTCTGTCAGACAGGTAGACAGACAAGTGATGACAGCTGGGATAATGAAGGAATACACTGCTAGACGGGGGGAAAGGTTAGACACACCCACGGCACACACACATAGGCATCCAGACAAAAAGGGACAGGTAAGCATTCAGAGAGACAGACAGTCAGACAAGCAAACAGACAGGCAGACAGACAGACAGATCCTTAAAAACATAGAACAAACACCTGTCCAGTAGATATGTCTTCTGGTGCTGTACTTAATAGGGATCCTACTCCCTCTACAGGTCAAGTGCACTTACTGTGCCCTGGATGCAAGAGGCCCTACACCAGAATAATCTCTGCCTGGGTGGGGATTAATTAGCTTATGTTTCTACTGGGGTAATGGTCAATTGAAATTCAGATTGTTTTTATTGTTGAGCTGTAAAGTGTATGTCTTCCAGGTATGACTGTTATTGTTCAAATGGAGTTGCCACACCAACCCTGGAGGGAACCCAATGTCTCTCTACACCTGTCTGCCAGTGTGTCCAGCCCAGGTGTAGTGAGCCATTACTCTCTCTGCCTTTCTGACTGCACACCTCATAACATTTCCCTCGCCATGACCCCAAGCCCCAATGTCTGCGATTGGATGCTCTGTTACCCCCCCCCCCCCCCCCCCCCAAAACCATACAACCCACCTTCCATTTCATAACACCTGAATCCCATAGTATTCATAGCACCCTACACGCACACTCACACACATTCCACTCTTATCCCCCCATACCCGCACAACCCACACACTCTCCCCTAGCTTCCCCCTCTCAGGCCCCTGCCTGTCAACCTCTCTATCCCATAATACTCACAATCCCCTCCCTTCCTCTCACAGCCACCGCCACCCCACCCCACCCACACACCCACCGCCTAACAACGCATCTATCCCATAATATTCAGAGCCTCACACACTGCCCCCACCTCCACACATCTGCTGCTCACCCCCCCACCCCTCTAACACATCCATCCCATAATATTCACAGCTCCCTTCACCACCGCCCATACACAGAAACACGCTATGACTACAAGCACACTTTCATATGGTAGTACATTCAGCAGTACTAATTTACTATTCAGCCCGTCCTTACAATGGAAATGGGTAGCTTCAGAAGAAACCTCTTTCTCCGGTGGGTGTGCCTTTACAGTATATGGTAGCGTCTAAGTCAGATATGACTGCTTTGTTCATACTCAGGCTGAGAAAACAGCTAGCATTTCCCCTGGGAGAGAGAGAGAGAGACCACCAGAGAGAGAGAGAGAGACAAGGAGAAAGAGTTACCACCAGAGAGGGTCGAAAAAAGGAGGGATCACATTTCCATCCCATAATAACCTAAGAGAAGGCTTTGCGATAGAATTCATGGTTACCAAGGGCGACCATGGGAGAATGAGGTCAGCTGGCCATCCAGTAATAATCAGCACACTATGAGATAGCAGTACAGTAGAGATATCTGGATGGAGTGGCAGTGCAGCCCTACCTGTTAGACTAGCTACATCATCATAATGCTATAGGGCTGAATTTATATAGCATGTTTTCAATGCTCAAAGCACTGGAACTCAAGCCAATATCCACCACCAATGTGTACTCATGCCACATCAGTTGTATTTCTTTGTAGGATGAAAGTATCCAAGATATAGTTTTTTATACACAGAATTAATTCAAAGATATTGAATTTGGCCACAGTTGCCCCTTTGAGGTGCGCCGTGCATAACACCTCTAACTGCACCACCCACCTGGAAGTTAGGAAACCTCTAAGTTACACAAACTACTCAATAGGCACAGGTGTTGGGGTAGCTAGTTCACACCTGCAACGTGACTATAGACAATCCGAGCGTAAGTGAGGCCATCTATGATGATAAAAAGGGCTCCAACAGGAGGAAAGACAGATGAAAAAGAGGGGATGTTATTTACGAGAGAGGGGTGAAGGGACGGAGGGATGAGCACAACGGAGGCGCCGGACGTAACAGTGGCGAGCCCATCGCCATGGCATTGCTGGGGGATACGTCACTGAGAGAAATGGACGGACACAAAGGAGGAATACGACATGGAGTAGAGTTAAAAAAAGAGGGAGGAGGGAAACAGAGAGAGGGACTGTTCAAACGGAGAGAGAGAGAGAGAGAGGTATGGGGAGGTGGGAGGGGGGCAGTGGAGCCAACCCAGAACTAGGTTATTTATTTGTTGTTCGGAGAGGGCCTCGTGTCACTGGGTTCAGGTAGACTATGGTATGCCATGCCATCAGATAGTGATATCATTATAGGTCGTAGGGCAGGGGTCAGAAGGGCTACAAGGGCCTGATACACCTCTTTCAACGAGTTAACCAAGCATTGTTCAGCACTATTACATTAATTAGATCGGCGTATAAGTGATGGGCATAGGCTACCAATTCCATCCCTGGACAGCCAAAGTGTGCAGATTTTTGTTACTACTTAGCACTAAAACACCTAAATCAACTACTGGATCTAACACAAGTAGTAAATTAGTTCACTCAGATGTTCCAGCGCTGGGCCAGAATACACCCCAGCAGCAGGGGTATCCCTAAGTACGCACGCACGCACGCACGCACGCACACACACACACACACACACACACACACACAGAGTGCTGTACAGGACCATAAGGGAGAACCAACCCCTCTCCCTGAACTCTAATATCAGACTTTCCTTCTACTCTACATCCCTGAATGTTCCTTTCTGCTCCCTTTCCCTTTACCCCTTAACCTCAGTTTAACAACCCAGTAGTTTCTCTCTTCATCCCTCACTCCATCCCTCCCTCCCTCCCCTCCACTTTCGTGATTTATTTGCCTCAGTTCCAATATTTGTCGCCAGTGTGTTTTCTTCCCCTTGTCTAAATGTCACCCCTTCTTCGAAGACAATATAGAGAGGCAGAGAAAGAGCGAAAGAGGGCAAGTACGGGGGAGATAGAGGAGGGGAGGGGGGGAACTCGTAAAAAGAGCAACAAAGTTTGGGAAGATTAAACATTAGGTAAGACACTTTCTCACGTACATATATACACAAAAAAGCTTAGTGTTGCAATTCCTGGACGAGGGTGGGTATAGTCATCTCTATTTCAAATCAAATCAAATGTTATTAGTCACATGCGCCGAATACAACAGGTGTCACTCTATAACCTTACAGTGAAATGCTTACTTACAAGCCCTTAACCAATGAAGTTTTAAGAAAATAACCCCCAAAAAGTAAGAGATAAGAATAACAAATAATTAAAGAGCAGCAGTAAATAACAATAGCGGGGCTATATACAGGGGGTACCGGTACAGAGTCAATGTGGAGGCTATATACAGGGGGTACCGGTACAGAGTCAATGTGTCAATGTGCGGGGGCACCAGTGTCGAGGTAATTTAGGTAATTATGTACATGTAGGTAGAGCTATTAAAGTGGCTATGCATAGATTATAACAGAGAGTAGCAGCAAAGTGTGTGTGGGGGGGGGGGGGGCAATGCAAATAGTCTGGGTAGCCATTTGATTAGCTGTTTAGGAGTCTTATGGCTTGGGGGTAGAAGCTGTTTAGAAGCCTCTTGGACCTAGACATGGCGCTCTGGTACAGCTTGCAACGCAGTAGCCGAGAGAACAGTCAATGACTACAGTGGCTGGAGTCGTTGACAATTTTTAGGGCCTTCCTCTGACACCGCCTGGAATAGATGTCCTGGATGGCAGGAACCTTGGCCCCGGTGATGTACTGGGTGGTACGCATTACCCTCTGTAGTGCCTTGCAGTCGGAGGCTGAGCAGTTGCCATACCAGGCAGTGATGCAACCAGTCAGGATGCTCTCAATGGTGCAGCTGTAAAATCTTTTTAGTCTCCTGAGGGGAAATAGGTTTTGTCGAGCCCTCTCAAATCAAATCAAATCAAATGTTATTTGTCACATAAACATGGTTAGCAGATGTTAATGCGAGTGTAGCGAAATGCTTGTGCTTCTAGTTCCGACAATGCAGTAATATTCAACGAGTAATCTAACCTAACAATTTCACAACAATTACCTTATACACACAAGTGTAAAGGAATGAATAAGAATATGTACATACAAAAATATATGAATGAGTGATGGTATAGAACGGCATAGGCAAGATGCAGTGGATGGTATAGAGTACAGTATAGACATATGAGATGAGTAATGTAGGGTATGTAAACATTATATGAAGTGGCATTGTTTAAAGTGGCTAGTGATACATTTATTACATACATTGTTCCATTATTAAAGTGGCTGGAGTTGAGTCAGTATGTTGGCAGCAGCCACTCAATGTTAGTGATGGCTGTTTAACAGTCTGATGGCCTTGAGATAGAAGCTGTTTTTCAGTCTCTCGGTCCCTGCTTTGATGCACCTGTACTGACCTCGCCTTCTGGATGATAGCGGGGTGAACAGGCAGTGGCTCGGGTGGTTGTTGTCCTTGATTATCTTTTTGGCCTTCCTCTGACATTGGGTGGTGTAGGTGTCCTGGAGGGCAGGTAGTTTGCCCCCGGTGATGCGTTGTGCAGACCTCACTACCCTCTGGAGAGCCTTACGGTTATGGGCGGAGCAGTTGCCGTACCAGGCAGTGATACAGCCCAACAGGATGCTCTTGATTGTACATCTGTAAAAGTTTGTAAGTGTTTTTGGTGACAAGCCAAATTTCTTCAGCCTGCTGAGGTTGAAGAGGCGCTGCTGCGCCTTCTTCACCACGCTGTCTGTGTGGTTGGACCATTTCAGTTTGTCCGTGATGTGTACGCCGAGGGACTTAAAGCTTTCTACCCTCTTCACTACTGTCCCGTTGATGTGGATAGGGGGGTGCTCCCTCTGCTGTTTCCTGAAGTCCACGATCATCTCCTTTGTTTTGTTGACGTTGAGTGTGAGGTTATTTTCCTGACACCACACTCCGAGGGCCCTCACCTCCTCCCTGTAGGCCGTCTCGTCGTTGTTTGTAATCAAGCCTACCACTGTAGTGTCATTTGCAAACTTGATGATGGAGTTGGAGGCGTGCATGGCCACGCAGTCGTGGGTGAACAGGGAGTACAGGAGAGGGCTGAGAACGTGGGGCCCCAGTGTTGAGGATCAGCGGTGTTGTTGTTACCTACCCTCACCACCTGGGGGCGGCCCGTCAGGAAGTCCAGGACCCAGTTGCACAGGGCGGGGTCGAGACCCAGGGTCAAGTTTGGAGGGTACTATGGTGTTAAATGCTGAGCTGTAGTCGATGAACAGCATTCTTACGTAGGTATTCCTCTTGTCCAGATGGGTTAGGGCAGTGTGCAGTGTGATTGCGATTGCGTCGTCTGTGGACCTATTGGGGCGGTAAGCAAATTGGTGTGGGTCTAGTGTGTCAGGTAGGGTGGAGGTGATATGGTCCTTGACTAGTCTCTCAAAGCACGTCATGATGACGGAAGTGAGTGCTACGGGGCAGTAGTCATTTAGCTCAGTTACCTTAGCTTTCTTGGGAACAGGAACAATGGTGGCCCTCTTGAAGCATGTGGGGACAGCAGACTGGGATAAGGATTGATTAAATATGTCCGTAAACACACCAGCCAGCTGGTCTGCGCATGCTCTGAGGACACGGCTGGGGATGCGGTCTGGGCCTGCAGCCTTGAGAGGGTTGACACGTTTAAATGTTTTGCTCACGTCAGCTGCAGTGAAGGAGAGCCCGCAGGTTTTGGTAGCGGGCCGTGTCAGTGGTACTGTATTGTCCTCAAAGCGAGCAAAGAAGTTGTTTAGTCTGTCTGGGAGCAAGACATCCTGGTCCGCGACGGGGCTGGTTTTCCTTTTATAGTCCGTGATTGACTGTAGACCCTGCCACATACCTCTCGTGTCTGACCCGTTGAATTGCGACTCTACTTTATCTCTATACTGACGCTTAGCTTGTTTGATTGCCTTGCGGAGGGAATAGCTACACTGTTTGTATTCGGTCATGTTTCCGGTCACCTTGCCCTGATTAAAAGCAGTGATTCGCGCTTTCAGTTTTGCGCGAATGCTGCCATCAATCCACGGTTTCTGGTTTGGGAATGTTTTAATAGACGCTCTGGGTACGACATCGCCGATGCACTTGCTAATAAACCCGCTCACCGAATCAGCGTATTCATCAATGTTGTTGTTCGCCGCAATGCGGAATATATCCCAGTCCACGTGATCAAAGCAATCTTGAAGCGTGGAATCCGATTGGTCGGACCAGCATTGAACAGACCGGAGCGCGGGAGCTTCCTGTTTTAGTTTCTGTCTATAGGCTGGAAGCAACAAAACGGAGTCGTGGTCAGCTTTTCCGAAAGGAGGGTGGGGGAGGGCCTTATATGCGTCGCAGAAGTTAGAATAACAATGATCTAGGGTTTTGCCAGCCCTGGTAGCGCAATCGATATGCTGATAGAATTTAGGCAGGTTTGTTTTCAGATTAGCCTTGTAAAAAACCCCAGCTACAATAAATGCAGCCTCCGGATATGTGTTTTCCAGTTTACATAGAGTCAAATGAAGTTCGTTCAGGGCCATCGATATGTCTGCTTGGGGGGGATATATGCGGCTGTGATTATAATCGAAGAGAATTCTCTAGGTAGATAATGCGGTCGGCATTTGATTGTGAGGAATTCTAAGTCAGGTGAACAGAAGGACTTGAGTTCCTGTATGTTGTTATGATCACATCATGTCTCGTTAATCATAAGGCATACACCCCCGCCCTTCTTCTTACCAGAAAGATGCTTGTTTCTGTCGGCGCGATGCGTGAAGAAACCAGCTGGCTGTACCGACTCCGATAGCGTGTCTCGAGTGAGCCATGTTTACGTGAAACAAAGAACGTTACAGTCTCTGATGTCTCTCTGGAAGGCTACCCTTGCACGGATTTTGTCTACCTTGTTGTCAAGAGACTGGACATTGGCGAGTAGTTTGCTCGGGAGCGGAACGCGATGTGCCCGTCTACGGAGCCTGTCCAGAAGACCGCTCCGTCTGCCCCTTCTACGGCGTCATTGTTTTGGGTCGCCGGCTGGGATCTGATCCATTGTCCAGGGAGGTGGGCAAAACAGAGGATCCGCTTCGGGAAAGTCGTATTCCTGGTCGTAATGTTGGTGAGTTGATGTTGCTCTTATATCCAATAGTTCCTCCCAACTGTATGTAATAAAACCTAAGATTACCTGGGGTAACAATGTAAGAAATAACACATAAAAAAACTAAATACTGCATAGTTTCCTAGGAACGCGAAGCGAGGCGGCCATCTCTGTCGGCGCCCTGAAGGCTCCTCAACAGCTTCTACCCTCACCCTCTTCGCGACTGTCTTTGTTTGCTTGGACCATGTTACTTTGTTGGTGATGTGGACGCCAAGGAACTTGAAGCTCTCAACCTGCTCCACTACAGCCCCGTCGATGAGAATGGGGGCATGCTCGGTCCTCCTTTTCATGAGGTCCACAATCATCTCCTTTGTCTTGATCACGTTGAGGGAGAAGTTGTTGTCCTTGCACCACACGGTCAGGTCTCTGACCTCCTCCATATAGGCTGTCTCATCGTTGTCGGTGATCAGGCCTACCACTGTTGAGTCATCAGCAAACTTAATGAAGATGTTGGAGTCGTGCCTGGCCGTGCATTCATGAGTGAACAGGGAGTACAGGAGGGGACTGAACACGCACCCCTGAGGAGCCCCCATGTTGAGGATCATCGTGGCGGATGTGTTAATTCCTACAATTACCACCAGGGGGCGGCCCGTCAGGAAGTCCAGTTGCAGAGGGAGATGTTTAGTCCCAGGGTCCTTCATCTTCTGCTGGGTATTTCATACAGGCCACTGTAACTACTGCACGCTTCAGTCAAACACACAATGTGGCATCAGTGAGAACCTGTAGCTAGGGCCACTGAATGAACAGGGACATATTCTGACAGGTGCTTTTAAAGTTCTTGGAAACTGGTGGGCACGCACGCACGCACGCACACACACACACACACACACACACACACACACACACACACACATAGTCAGGGTCACATATTATGTCTTGTGCTTAACATGCACAATGGAGCAGGTCAATGTTAATGTACTGTAGTGTAACCATTACACAGTGTCCCCTCCCTCTGACTGCCACCCTGCATCTCTTCTCTCTCTCTCTCTCTCTCTCTCTCTCTCTCTCTCTCTCTCTCTCTCTCTCTCTCTCTCTCTCTCTCCCGCCCTGCCTGCCTGCCTGCCTGCCTCGCTCTCTCCCTCCTTTATAACCCATCACTCCCATCTCACCATTCTCACTCTTTATTTCGGTCTTTTACGGGACTGGACACACATTCGTTTTCTTAACGAGGGGAAGCAACCAAGGGACAAACAGCAGAGAGGAAAAATGCTTTTTTTAACATATTTACCTACCAACATTTTAGTTTTTTGGGGGGATGTTGAGTTTCCCTCACTTTTGTCCTTTGTGTTATATTAGTCTCCTTCTCTCTCAATTTTTTTTTCTAGAGAGATAGATAGAGAGAGCTAGAGAGAGAGATAGATAGATAGAGAGAGAGACGGGAAACAGACAAACAAAAAGTGTCATAATTTTGATCACTGTCTGCCAAATCATTCTAAAAAGTAATTTTATTTGGTCAAGAACTATACTATTTGGATATGACCATTTTTATTTTCTAATTTCGTTTTTTTAGACGTGTACCTGGATAACTTTACATGACAAGACCTTCCTATAGGCATGTTTCTGCTATCACACAGGTGGAAATTGTTCATCTATAAGATTGATACCGTTCACTAAGAAATTTGATTTCATTTTCAATCTGTTCAGACACATTTCCAAACAGATAAACTACTGGACAATGCTGGAAATGAACTGGTAAGAACCCACCTTTATTACTAAGCTGTACTCATCCAGAGAACGGGTTATGTATTATACATAGCATTTTTCATAGTAAATGAAATAGCACCCTGATCTACAGTCTTGATCACAGACCTGATGGTTGTGAATAAGCTGTAAGAGGGAGAGATGAGCTTCTCCGACAGAACACATTACTTAACTAAACAGGTCGACCTTCTCCTATCTGCAGATATGAGGGGATCATCCCCAAGCTCGGAACCAGAAACATAGAACTAACTGACACACTGACGGACAACGAGGCATAACCGTGGAAACGGGCAGACTGCCGCCCAAGGACACTCACTGACCCACGGAGACGGACAGACAGACAGTCTGATGCCAACTGTCTCCGCTGTCAATCTCACGGCACAACTCCTCCTGCTGTTGCTATGGGCAACCCACCCGACCATGGCAACCAACTGGCTGTAAGTCTGGCGTTCCGGGAGGGAGAGAAAGAGAGAGTTTGTTTGTCATGCTATAACTTTTAAAAGATGGTGACGTGCCTCTAAATCTCTTTCTGTCGCTCCCCTTTCTCTCTTTGTCTCTCCCTTGCTGACCTTTTCTCTCTTGTCCTCTCTCTCTCCCTCCCTTCACTGTGTCTTCTCTGTCCCTTTGGTCTGCTGGTCTTTCTCTTGTCCTCTCTCTCTCTCCCTCCCTCCCTTCACTGTGTCTTCTCTGTCCCTTTTGTCTGCCGGTCTTTCTCTTGTCCTCTCTCTCTCTCCCTCCCTTCACTGTGTCTTCTCTGTCCCTTTGGTCTGCTGGTCTTTCTCTTGTCCTCTCTCTCTCTCCCTCCCTTCACTGTGTCTTCTCTGTCCCTTTTGTCTGCCGGTCTTTCTCTTGTCCTCTCTCTCTCTCCCTCCCTTCACTGTGTCTTCTCTGTCCCTTTTGTCTGCCGGTCTTTCTCTTGTCCTCTCTCTCTCTCCCTCCCTTCACTGTGTCTTCTCTGTCCCTTTTGTCTGCCGGTCTTTCTCTTGTCCTCTCTCTCTCTCACTCCCTTCACTGTGTCTTCTCTGTCCCTTTTGTCTGCCGGTCTTTCTCTTGTCCTCTCTCTCTCTCCCTCCCTTCACTGTGTCTTCTCTGTCCCTTTTGTCTGCCGGTCTTTCTCTTGTCCTCTCTCTCCCTTCCTCCCTTCACTGTGTCTTCTCTGTCCCTTTTGTCTGCCGGTCTTTCTCTTGTCCTCTCTCTCTCTCCCTCCCTTCACTGTGTCTTCTCTGTCCCTTTGGTCTGCCGGTCTTTCTCTTGTCCTCTCTCTGAAACCCTGTCCCCTGTGTTCACTCCTCTTTCACCCATCATTGGCTCTTTCGCCCTTTCTATTCCAATCCCTCTATCCTTAATCTCACCCCTTCTCGCCATTTACCCCCTCGCTCTCCCTCAATCCCCATCTCCCCCACTTTCTCTTCCTCTATCTCCCCCTCTGCCCCTCCCCTCTCTCTCCTGCATCTTCCCCTCTCCCTCTCTTTATCTCTCTCAGCTCCCTGGCGAGGATGCCGCGCTCGCGGCCCGTGTCGGGTGCTGCCCCCTGTGGGCGGCTGAGGGGACTGTCTGTGGGGCAGGTGGGGGTGTGCAGGGCGCGGGGAGAGGTCATGGAGTCTGTGCGCAAGGCAGCCGAGATGGTCATAGAGGAGGTATGAGCCTGGGACAGAACTGTCATCGGTTGTGTTACAAAAGTAGTGAAGTCCATGGTGAAGAGTTTATTTAAGATCAGCCATTTGAATTTATTATTATTATTATGGATCATCTTCTTCTTCATCTTTAACCAGCATCATTAACATCCCCTCATCTGTACTCAGTAAAGTATTGCATCAGCTTGACCAAAGCACTCTCCTCAGCACCTATGTAAAATGTCTATCTGCCTGTCTATATGAACCCTGAACCCTTGGTCCCATTGGCTTGGCTGTTGGTCTGATCAGTGCCAGCACCAGTTTCGTAATCGCCGTTGGAACTGCTCCACCACCCCGCGTGGAGTCAACGTGTTCGGTAGAGTCATGAGCCAAGGTGAGGACAGCAGGGCCTCTCTAGTTACCACTGGAAATCTGGGGTTGAACCACAGTCATTAACATGCTGGTAACAGAGAAGCCGTTGATTCCACATGGCTGAAATCAGAAGGACTAAGGACATGTGATGACATGGTAAATTAGTCAATTGCTGTCTTGAACTCTTCTAAAAACCAGGCACGCGTGAGGCGGCCTTTGTGCACGCCCTGTCCTCGGCGGCGGTGGCGGTTGCAGTGACGCGAGGCTGCAGCCGGGGGGAGCTAGAGCGGTGTGGCTGCGACAGGAAGGTCAGAGGGGTCAGTCCCGAGGGTGAGTCTGGGGTGTGGGCCTCTGATCCTCTGTCTACGCTTGTGTCTAGACATCGGTCTATATGTCTGTCTCTCTTGCTGTTTGTCAGTTAAACTTTGTCTCTATTGTCTTGAAATACATAGCTGGAAAATGTGCAGATGCTATCAACATCTTTCTTTCTGTCCTGCAGGTTTCCAGTGGTCTGGGTGCAGTGATAACCTTTCATATGGTGTGGCCTTCTCCCAGACCTTCGTGGATGAGACAGAGCGTGCCAAGGGGATGTCGGCAGGGCGACCCCTCATGAATGTCCATAACCACGAGGCTGGACGGAAGGTTGGTGGCGGTGGGGCACTCTGATGACATCATCAATCTTCACTTCTATCATCTTTTTTTTGTCATTTCCTTCGACTTCCTGATCGTTCTTTTACATTCCCCCATCCCCAGGCTATCCTCCATAACATGCAGGTGGAGTGTAAGTGTCATGGTGTCTCGGGATCCTGTGAGCTGAGGACCTGCTGGAAAGTCATGCCCCCATTTCGGCGCGTCGGTGCGGTGCTGAAGGAACGCTTTGATGGAGCCACAGAGGTACAGCCATATATTTGGGATATCATCTTCATTATTCATTTATTAGGTGACAAACCATTGGAAATTAGTGTTTTTTACTGCTTCTAGTCTTTTCAAAATCTCTAACATTCAACAAATACCCCCACTCACCCAGGTGCGTCTGTCTCGTATCGGCTCCAGGACAGCCCTGCTGCCCCGGGACCCCCAGGTCAAACCTCCCGCTGCCAGGGACCTGGTGTACCTCGCTGTCTCTCCAGACTTCTGCCGTCTCGACCCCGACAATGGGATCCCCGGGACGGTCGGCCGACGCTGTAACGGTGAGATTCTGTCACATCAGCAGCACTGGGATAAAGCATTTACGTTTTATTAGGTGATCAGGCTGTTTTGTGTGTTCACATCCTTATTTCCTTTCCTCTACCTCGTCTACATCCTCCCCTCCCAGGCACCTCCCGGCTGGCCCCAGATGGCTGTGAGCTGGTGTGTTGTGGGCCAGGGTACCGGGCAGGCCGGGCTGAGATGGTGCAGCGCTGCTCCTGTAAGTTCTCCTGGTGCTGCTCAGTCCGCTGCCAGCAGTGTAAGAACACAGTGATGATCCACACCTGCCGAGAGTGAACCCAGTCTACGCAGAACCCAGAGCACTGAGAAGACACGCAAGAACCTTACACCTGTCCAGACACTCTAGAACACAGCCCAGACACTCCAGAACACTACCCAGACACAATACTGTCCAGACACTCTAGAACACAACACTACCCAGACACTCTAGAACACAGCCCAGACACAACACTGTCCAGACACTCTAGAACACAACAGTACCCAGACACTCTAGAACACAACACTACCCAGACACTCTAGAACACAGCCCAGACACAACACTGTCCAGACACTCTAGAACACAACAGTACCCAGACACTCTAGAACACAACACTACCCAGACACTCTAGAACACAGCCCAGACACAACACTGTCCAGACACTCTAGAACACAACAGTACCCAGACACTCTAGAACACAACACTACCCAGACACTCTAGAACACAGCCCAGACACAACACTGTCCAGACACTCTAGAACACAACAGTACCCAGACACTCTAGAACACAACACTACCCAGACATTCTGGAACACTACAATGACCAGACCAGTGGAGGCTGCTGAGGGGAGGACGGCTCATAATAATGGCTGGAATGGCATGTTTTTTGATGTATTTTATACTAGTCCACTAATTCCGCTCCAGCATTTACCATGAGCCTGTCCTCCCCAATTAAGGTGCCACCAACCTCCTGTGGACCAGACACTCTAGAACCAGGGTTCCCAACCTAGGAGGCGCCAATGTTTCTTTTTTTGGGGGGGGGGGGGGACCTTCCTTGACATGAGGGGTAATTAAAATATTTTTGTTTATACCTAAAACAACGCATAAATCTGTGATGCTTTAGGCTAGAAACAAGAGGTAAAATTCCCGACTCTGGGAATATCAATGGTTTGTCTCTATGACATTCAGAATCTCAGCTATGACCTAAAGTCAAGGAGTCAAAGAAATTGGACTTTGCTTGGGAAGTAATCTTATACAATGTGTGACTCTGTCGCTATCAATTGATCTATTCACTTTCTGTAAATGAGAATAGCTAGAATTAAATTGAGTTTCATATACATTTTAATAAAACATATTTGGTAGCGGAATAACATTTTGGGAAATCGGGTCAAGACTTTATTTTCCTTATCCATTATTATTATAATCATTAAATAGCCTACCTAAAATCCTAGGTCCCTGAAATTAAACAAAGTTACATTTTTCAAATGTGAAAAGTGGGGCCCTGGGGGAAAGGTTGGGAACCCCTGATGTAGAGCCCTGTACAGACATTGTAGAACAACACTTTGATGACATGTTCTACAAAACTGACCTGATATACACTTTAAGACTCTGGCAAGAACCGTGTGGATAGTATAAGCCAGTGCAATATGAGAGTGAGGACCTACGCATGACAGAAACCTCTGCAAGGGAAGGCAGAAAGGGTGGAATGACCTCTCCCATTACCTCTAATGCCAGAAAGTAGAGAGATATACTAACAAGCATGGAGAAAGGAAACTCACTGCATAGAGCAATATTAACACTCCCATGGAACATATTACACTCATGATGTACTCTTTCAACCTAAAAGGAACTATAATGCAGCATTGCAAGTCAGCGTCCTACACTGTGTAGGTGATTGTCTAGATCACAACGGCACACAGCGAGCACACACACAATTAACTTAAACTGACAAAGCATTTAAAGCCGAAATTAACCACTAACAGGGAAATTACAGCCCTTTTCTTAAATCGGTTTGATTTCAGTGTAGTAGGTAGTTGCAGTCTTTATACATTTACTGTATTTATAAGTCTCTTGCCACTATTATTTTATTTATTTGTACATCAATCATCCTGTGGCCCCTCCTCCTACCACTCAGATTCCACCAGTAAGAATACCTGTCCTCTCTGCCTAATCCATCTGCATCCATGTTGCTTTAGTCCAACGCTGCTCTGAAACAATTGTGATGCATGTTGCTACAGTGTTCTGCAGTCGACTTGATCAAATAAACTTGCTTTGACTACAGTTTCTTCTATGATGTGTGCTGTATACCATCACGTGAAACATATATTGAAAAATAACAATTACACACTAACTCAATGACCAACTGTGTCAGTTAAACAATTTTATTACAAACATTCTGCAATTACAAACATCCAGAAGTTGACTAGGAAAAGGTTATAATCTCACCATTATTGTTATTATCAAGATTAAGATCAGCTATTCAAAATACTACAGCTTAATTTGTTATACTATCAACGAATCATAATCAAGTTGGTAGTCAAGTAAAAAACTTTTTTATTTTTTATTACGCACCAAAAAAATATAATATACGCTAAGAATTTCCCCAAAGAAAATCATAAAATGAATACATCATACATGACATAAAAAGAGATGAAAAAATAATATAAATTCAGTTCTGTGTCACCTGCAGAAGACAGTAAAATCTGAGGCGAAAATGCACTTGGTGTGTCCCAAAATGAAAAGTGACCATTCTAGCATGCTAGCCTGGTCGGGAGTGGAAATAAATCTTGTGTTCTCTCCCTCCCTCCTCAAAGTAGCAACAAAAGAAAACAATGTCAATTAAGTGTTTCCCCAAGGTATTTATTTCATTTAAGCTAGGCACAAATGCAACATGACAGGCAGGTAGGAGAGCCCGCCCCACCAAAGTAATGTTAGGGTAAACACTGCAGATGTCTAAAGTGTATCTGGAGAAGGAGACTAGATGAAAGTTCTGTTGATTCCTTCCCCTCTTGTATTCTTTACATGAAAGACCAAATCGCTCTCCTCTCCTTTTTTCAATACATATTAAGAAGGCACAGTGCATGAATGTATTGGAGTCTCGATGCCATTTCATCTCCTTCCTTCTCACTCTTTTGTCCTTTTTCAAGCTGTTGATCTGCTTCTCTTACTTGTAACCAACTCACCTATTCTGAACCCTGCCCCTGTACCACTCCCTCTCTCCTCCTCCCTTTATAGCAGGACACAGCGTTTCTTGGGTTTAGTCTCAGGAGGTTCCAAAGCTGCCAGGATGGCCTCGTCAAACACATTCTTCAGCCCCCTCTGAGAGAGAGAGGAGAGAGGGAGAGTTTTCATTTACTTTTCATGGTTTATAAATGTATTCTAACCTATTTTGTGAAGTACAGCAATGTTTCAGCCACCATGGGTCCTTATCAGCGTTTTTCCCCTCTAACCATGAAACATTATCATAATCCTTGGCCTCTTACCTGCGTGAGGGCGGAGCACTCCACATATTTGACGGCCCGGAGGTCACGGGCCAGCTTGTCTCCGCTCTCAGGGGACAGGGGCCGCTGTTTGTTCTTGGCCAGCTTCTCCACAGTGTTGCTGTCGTCCCTCAGATCCACCTGGGTGCCCACCAACAGGAAGGGTGTACGAGGACAGTGATGGGAGATCTCTGGAACCCACTACAGGGGTCAAAGGATACACAGAGGTCAGAGTGTGTACAGAATCAGTTTATATGCTCAATTCAAAATCACTTTTACATGTTAGTCATTCAGCAGACACTCTTATCCAGAGCGACTTACAGTTAGAGCATTCATCTTAAGATAGCAAGGTGAGACAACTACATACCCCAGTTGTAGTAAGTACATTTTTCAGCAAAGTGAGTGCTAGTAGTGCATGCTCTTGTTTTTGACCCTGAGCTAGGCCCTAGCCATTCTGTTTGCAGATATTAACAGAGATAGATGTAAGCCAGGAATGGGTAACTGGAGGGCTGCGAATCAATTTCTCAAAATGTGTTTAAAAAAACAAAACAATTTGGAACTCATTCGGGGTCTCAACTTACTGTTGAGAGTTACAATAGTAGTAATCATTACTTGTAGTAATCATGGTCGACCGGGAGGCCCCCATTCATTTTGCAAACATTTCTCTCTACACTACGGCAGTGTGTAGAATTTAAGAACCTTTGCTGTAAAACTACACATTTTTCTCTCCACCCTATGGCAAAATTAGTAGAATTGCATGAAATGAGTTCTAAAATTGTAAAATCTTCTCTCGCCCCATGGCAAAATGTATAGAATTGAAGCAAACGTACTTTAAAACTGCAACATTTTCTCTACACTCCATGGCAAAATGTGTAGAATTGCAGTAACTTAACTAAAACTCCAATGTTTTGCTCGCAAGAAAACTTAGGGCCCCCGAAAGGCTATGGCCGGCTCTAAGGTCGGTTCTGGCTGCATGCGTGGGAATGGATGTGGGTACACAGACCCGTGTGCCCCTGCGGCCCCATAAAAGTTGCCCATTCCTGATGTAAGCAATATGAGGATGACTTCACATAGCCTTCCAATGGGCTTTGGGAGATCTTCTGCCATAACAGAAGGTGAAGTGGCTAAGGAAAGGGTTCAGATCCATCATCTATAAGTTTCTCTATGGGTAATAATACAAGGTAAAAAGTTGAGTTGTGGCGAATCAGAGACCAACACTGACCTTCTCTCGGACGTTCTCAAAGGATGAGGGTGAGACGCAGGAGAAACAGACGAGGAAGACGTCCGTCTGTGGGTAGCTGAGAGGTCGCAGCCTATCGTAATCCTCCTGACCTGAGACGACCAACCAGAGGGAGAGAACGCTGTGACAATGAAACTAATGGGATATTGAACGATTCAACTGGTTGAGTTGCATTTACAAGACATCATATGTTCTCAAGAATGAACAAAGGCAGACTAGGATTGAGTTGTAGCACACAGACTGCTTAAAAGGATATACAGACAAAAGCATAAATTGACAGACAGAGACAGATTACCTGCGGTGTCGAAAAGCCCAAGTGTGTAGGGTTCCCCTCCGATCATCACCGTCACTGCATAATTATCAAACACCTGCACACATGAGACACAAAAGAATGAGTAAAAACATTAAAGGGATGTTACCCATCTAAAATTATTTCATGAAGCAAATGTAAATCAATAAGCTAAACATTATTATTATTATTTTTTTAAAGGTTCAAATCAAACATTACCCCAACTGGCAGGCTGGTTATGGTGTTCAAGCCCATTCTACCCTCCTACTCAGCTCTCCGGACAGCCCCCCACTGACCTCCAGTGTTTAGGGTGTGACTTGTCTGCCCCTACTTACCTTCTCCCCTGCCCACCTCTTACCGTAGGCACGTATTCTGAGGGGAACTTGTTGGTTGTGTAGGAGATAAGTAGACAGGTCTTTCCTACAGCTCCGTCCCCCACCACTACACACTTTATTGTCTGCATCTACTCAGAGAGAGACAGACAGACATAACAAAGTAGAGTTACTATCTCATGAAGGACATATTTGAGACCTTGCTTGTGACTCCACAAACTAAAAACAGCACCCCGATTAGCAATAACACTGTCTGCCTTGCCTGCAGTCTATTGATGTACAGACAGGCGATGTTCATGGTGTGTTAGGCTAATGCTCAAAACAAGGGCATCTATTGATCATCAAACCACAAACAATGCTTGACCGCATTGGAAACATGTTGATTGTTACAAATGGATCCTTTATGGGGGGGGGGGAGAACTTCTACTAGTCAATGGAAGGAGGTAGAGACAGACAGGTAAACAGACAAGGGTCCAGACAAATCAAAATATGCCTGGACTACCCCCCAAAAAATGTGTCTCTGTGACAAACTTGGTGTTATGTAATAAAAAGTTATTTCCAGTTACAGCTAGACAATGTTAACTTCCGCATACTTGCATAGCAAAGACATGACAGGGACAGGGAAGCGACATGATGTACAGTCATTACTACTTGTTGCGTTTTGCCTGATTTAAGATTCTAATTTCAAATCGTTACTTCTGCTGAATAATTAGATTAACACATTAGTAAAGGCTACTCTATACCCATCTGCTTTTAGCAACGCTAGTATTCCACCCTTGTGACGCTGGGAATTATCTTGCAAAAAAAACGCGATAGTCCACCGGAAGCCAGAGGTTAAACAACATTATATTTAAACTTACTCTGCCGATTGTCCTTAGGGTTAGTCCTTATGCAGGGGGAAATTGAGAAAAAACATCCACTTGAACATAAATTAAAACATACTTTCCAAACGTGGGTCAATTGTAGACCCACTTTCTCTCCGCTTACTTCATGTCAAAATAAAGTCATGCACGTGTGCCATACATGCACAAAAAAAGCAAAATCTTGTTGGGGATTTTTATTTTGATATGATGTAAACAGAGAGGAACTACATGGGTCTACAACAGACCCACGTTTGGAAACGCTGGTTAATTATACGTTCCAATAGATGTGTTTTTTCTCTTACAAATTCAACCCTGCATAAGGACCAAGCCTACAGATAGAGTAAATTGAAATTAATTGTATAACTTCTGGCGAACTAGGCGGGGTTTTTTTTACAAGCTAATTCCCAGCAACGCAGTGTGTAAATGCTAGCGTTACTACAAGCAGCTAGTCTATACCTAAACATGTGAAAGGAAATGGCATCTCTTATGAATAAACAATCGGCTCTACCGTTATGGCTTAACTAACTTCGGCAGACAGCAAGTGAACTGGACTGCGGGGCACCGGACATAGGCTGCGCTTAGACAGGCTGACTAATTCTGCTCTTTAGACCAATCAGATCAGAAATGTTAAAAAATCTATCTGATGTGATTGGTCAAACGACCAATTAGTGGAGGAAAAAGTGGACCTGCTTGTCTAAATGCACCCATATTTCCCAGAAAAAAATGCAAGGACCGCAAGCATGCCATTGCATAGCTACAGATTGTTACACCAGATAATGCGATTTAACCAGATGTTGGGGACCCATTACTGGGAGTTTGGTACAGGTTAGGTATTGTTTGGCGTAGCACAGAGAATTTTCGACCAACACTAAGATGGCGCCGTACACATAACATAACATTAACATAACATAACGTACACGTAACTGAGCATTTTCTAAATTCAAACGCACTACCTGCAACTGGACACACATTTTAGAATATACATGTTTGGCCGAATTGACAACGAAATTTGTAAAGATTATATCACTAAGGTTGGTCAAATTCTCTGTGCTAACGTTACACATTTTTTACATTTTAGTCATTTAGCAGACACTCTTATCCAGAGCGACTTACAGTAGTGAATGCATACATTTTTTTTCTGTGCTGGCCCCCCGTGGGAATCGAACCCACAACCCTGGCGTTGCAAACACCATGTGTTGCAAACACCATGCTCTACCAACTGAGCTACAGGGAAGGCACCATACAGTAACCTGTAACTCCCAGTAATGGATACCAACAATATTTAGTTTCACACATTACCTGGTGTAACAATCTGTAGCTAGCCATTAAAGCCTCAGTCAGTCTAAAAATGAATGAAAGTTACCTTACAATTTGCTCTACACTGTATGAAGTGTCAGGCAAAATTGAACAATACTTTCATACCAAACGTTAGCTACCGGCTACTCGGGAGACACTAACGTGAAGCATATAACGTTAACTAGCCAGATCATTTGGGGTAAAGTTAGATTGTCATAAAACATTGCCGACAGTTGGTTATTTTGTACAGTCCGCATATCATGAACGTTTTCAAAGTTATGACAATGTGGGTTGGCAGGCATTGCCCCTCGGTTAGCCTGTGATTGCTAATTTCCTAAAAAGTCGCTTATTGTCGTTAACAATTCAACGTTTCTTACGTGAGTAGGCACTAATATATAACGATGGCTTAATCTATACTACAACTTTCTTCACATTTATTCAACTAAAACAAATTCATTATCCCCGTTTTCAGAAAAGTACTCACCGTTTTCTCCGGCAATTAGGCGTTGGTTACATCCGGGTTTGACTAGACCACTTCTGCGCAACTGCGAGTGACAGTACTGCCGCCTACCGACAATAAATACAATAACATCAAATTGTATGGTCGCATACACATATTTAGCAGATGTTATTGCGTGTGTAGCGAAATGCTTGTGTTCCTAGCTCCAATAGTCCATTAGTATCCAACAATTCACAACAATATACACAATCTAAAAGTAAAATAATGGAATTATATAAATATTACGACAAGCAATGTCAGAGTGACATTGACTAGAATAGAGTACAATACAATATATAAATATGAAATGAGTAGAACAATATTCGAAACATTAATAAAGTGTACTGTGTTCCATTATTACAGTGACCAGGGATTCCATGTCTATGTACATAAGGCAGCAGCCTCTAAGGTGCAGGATTGTGTGACCGGGTGGTAGCCGGCATCTAGCCAGTAGTATGTATGACAGTGACTTGTACACATATTATCAACAACAAATAAATCAACTTCATAAACGTGACTTAATCCAATGGGTGGAATGGACTGAAGTGAAAACTGAACCCCACGAGGATAGCAATACAGTGGAAATGCACACCATCTAAAATCCTCAAAAAAGTACTACAGCTGCACCATTGAGAGCATCTTGACTGGCTGCATCACTGCTTGGTATGGCAACAGCACCACCCTCGATCGCATGGAGGTTCAGTACATCACTGGGGCCGAGCTCCTTGCTATACAGGACCTCTATATCAGCCAATGTAAAAGGAAGGGCCATGAAATCGTTAGACTTGAGCCACCTAAGCTATAGACCTTTCTCTCTGCTTCCGCATGGTAAGCGGTACCAGTGCATCACGTCCGATACCAACAGGCTCCATCTCTGAGCCATAAGACTGCTAAATACAGTTGAAGTCGGAAGTTTACATACACTTAGGTTGGAGTCATTAAAACTCGCTTTTCAACCACTCAACAAATTTCTTGTTAACAAACTATAGTTTTGGCAAGTCGGTTAGGACATGTACTTTGTGCGTGACATAAGTAATTTTTACAACATTTGTTTAAAGATGGATTATTTCACTTATAATTCACTGTATGACAATTCCAGTGGGTCAGAAGTTTACATACATTAAGTTGACTGTGCCTTTAAACAGCTTGGAAAATTCCAGAAAATTATGTCATGGCTTTAGAAGCTTCTGATAGGCAAATTGACATATTTTGAGTCAATTGGAGGTGTACCTGTGGATGTATTTCAAGGCCTACCTTCAAACTCAGTGCCTCTTTGCTTGACATCATGGGAAAATCAAAAGAAATCAGCCAAGACCTCAGAAAAAAAATTGTAGACCTCCACAAGTCTGGTTCATCCTTGGGAGCAATTTCCAAACGCCTGAAGGTGCCACTTTCATCTATACAAACAATAGTACGCAAGTATAAACACCATGGGACCACGCAGCCGTCATACCGCTCAGGAAGGAGACACGTTCTGTCTCTTAGAGATTGGTGCAAAAAGTGCAAATCAATCCCAGAACAACAGCAAAGGACCTTGTGAAGATGTTGGAGGAAACAACTGCACATGGGGCCAAAGATCGTACTTTTTGGAGAAATGTCCTCTGGTCTGATGAAACAAAAATAGAACTGTTCGGCCATAATGACCATCGTTATGTTTGGAGGAAAAAGGGGGAGGCTTGCAAGCCGAAGAACACCATCCCAACCGTGAAGCATGAGGGTGGCAGCATCATGTTGTGGGGGTGTTTTGCTGTAGGAGGGACTGATGCACTTCCCAAAATAGTTGACATCATGAGGAAGGAAATTTATGTGGATATATTGAAGCAACATCTCAAATCAAATGTATTTCTAAATCCCTTCTTACATCAGCTGATATCTCAAAGTGCTGTACAGAAACCCAGCCTAAAACCCCAAACAGCAAGCAATGCAGGTGTAGAAGCACGGTGGCTAGGAAAAACTCCCTAGAAAGGCCAGAACCTAGGAAGAAACCTAGAGAGGAACCAGGCTATGAGGGGTGGCCAGCCCTCTTCTGGCTGTGCCAGGTGGAGATTATAACAGAACATGGCCAAGATGTTCAAATGTTCATAGATGACCAACAGGATGACTAACAGGGTCATTTTCGTAGCCGATCACATTCAGAGTATCTCTACCGCTCCTGCTGTCTCTAGAGAGTTGAAAACAGCAGGTCTGGGACAGGTTGCACATCCGGTGAACAGGTCAGGGTTCCATAGCCGCAGGCAGAACAGTTGAAACTGGAGCAGCAGCACGGCCAGGTGGACTGGGGACAGCAAGGAGTCATCAGGCCAGGTAGTTCTGAGGCATGGTCCTAGGGCTGAGAGAGAGAGAGAGAGAGAGAGAGAGAGAGAGAGAGAGAGACTTAAATTCACACAGGACACCGGATAAGACAGGAGAAATACTCCAGATATAGCAGACTGACCCTAGCCCCCGACACATAAACTACTGCAGCATAAACTAGATGTCAGTCAGGAAGTTAAAAAGCTTGGTCGCAAATGGGTCTTCCAAATGGACAATGACCCCAAGCATACTTCCAAAGTTGTGGCAAAATGGCTTAAGGACAACAAAGTCAAGGTATTGGTGTGGCCATCACAAAGCCCTGACTTCAATCCTATAGAAAATGTGTGGGCAGAACTGAAAAAGCATGTGCGAGCAAGGAGGCCTATGAACCTGACTCAGTTACACCAGCTCTGTCAGGAGGAATGGGCCAAAATTCACCCAACTTATTGTGGGAAGCTTGTGGAAGGATACCCGAACCGTTTGACCCAAGTTATACAATTTAAAGGCAACGCTACCAAATACTAATTGAGTGTATGTAAACTTCTGAACCACTGGGAATGTGATGAAAGAAATAAAAGCTGAAATAAATCATTCTCTCTACTATCATTCTGACATTTCACATTCTTAAAATAAAGTGGTGATCCTAACTGACCTAAAACTGAATTTTTACTTGGATTAAATGTCAGGAATTGTGAAAAACTGAGTTTAAATGTATTTGGCTAAGGTGTATGTAAAATTCCGACTTCAACTGGAGCTAACAGAATGGCTGCACGGACTATCTGAGTTTACCCTTGAATTTAAAAAAATAGTTTTGCACAGTCACAGTGTTCTACACACTCACTGACACTCCAACACACACATACTGTAACATGCACACACATTTATACTGACTTTAGACAGTCTTGATGCCTATTCACCTTACCCCTATACATACAGTACATTCGGAAAGTATTCAGACCCCTTCACTTTTCCATATTTTGTTACGTTACAGCCTTACTATAAAATTGATAAATAAAATATGTTCCTCATCAATCTACACACAATACCCCATAATGAAAAAGCGAAAATAGGTTTTGATGAAAAATGAAAAAACAGAATACATTATTATTTACATTATTTACATAAGTATTCAGACCCTTTGCTATGAGACTCAAAATTGAACTCAGGTGCACCCTGTTTCCATTGATCATCTTTGAGATGTTTCTACAACTTGCAGTAAATTCAGTTTATTGGACATGAATTCGAAAGGCACACACCTGTCTATATAAGGTCCCACAGTTGACAGTGCATGTCAGAGCAAAAACCAAGACATGAGGTCGAAGGAATTATCCGTAGAGCTTTAAGACAGGATTGTGTCGAGGCTCAGATCTGGGGAAGGATACCAAAACATTTCTGCAGCATTGAAGATCCCCAAGAACACAGTGGCCTCCATCATTCTTAAATGGAAGAAGTTTGGAACCACCAAGACTCTTCCTAGAGCTGGCTGCCCGGCAAAACAGAGCAATCAGGGATAAGGGCCTTGGTCTTGGAGGTGACCAAGAACCCGATGGTCACTCTGACAGAGCTCCAGAATTGCTCTGATGAAACCAAGATTGAACTCTTTGGCCTGAATGCCAAGCGTCACGTCTGGAGGAAACCTGGCACCATCCTTACGGTGAAGCATGCTGGTGGCAGCATCATGCTGTGTGGATGTTTGTCAGCTGCAGGGACTGGGAGACTAGTCAGGATCGAGGAAAAGATGAACGGAGAAAAGTACAGAGATCCTTGATGAAAACCTGCTCCAGAGCACTCAGGACCTCAGACCATCCAACAAGACAATGATCCAAAGCACACAGCCAAGACAACGCAGGAGTGGCTTCAGGATAAGTCTCTGAATGTCCTTGAGTGGCCCAGCCAGAGCCTGGACTTGAACCTGTTCAAACATCTCTGGAGAGACCTGAAAATAGCTGTGCAGTGACACTCCCCATCCAACCTAACAGATCTTGAGAGGATCTGCAGAGAAGAATGGGAGAAACTCCTCAAATACAGATGTGCCAAGCTTGTAGCGTCATACCCAAGAAGACACAAATCAAATCAAATCAAAGTTTATTTGTCACGTGCGCCGAATACAACAGGTGTAGACCTTACAGTGAAATGCTTACTTACAGGCTCTAACTAATAGTGCAAAAAAGGTATTAGGTGAACAATAGGTAAGTAAAGAAATAAAAACAACAGTTAAAAGAAAGTAAAAATAACAGAAGCTTGGCTATATACAGTAGCGAGGCTATAAAAGTAGCGAGGCTACATACAGACACCAGTTAGTCGGGCTGATTGAGGTAGTATGTACATGTAGATATGGTTAAAGTGACTATGCATATATGGTGAACAGAGAGTAGCAGGAGCGTAAAAGAGGGGTTGGCGGGTGGTGGGTGGTGGGACACAATGCAGATAGTCCGGTTAGCCAATGTGCGGGAGCACTGGTTGGTCGGCCCAATTGAGGTACTATGTACATGAATGTATAGTTTAAGTGACAATGCATATATGATAAACAGAGTAGCAGCAGAGGGGTTGGGGGGGGCACACAATGCAAATAGTCCGGGTAGCCATTTGATTACCTGTTCAGGAGTCTTATGTCTTGGGGGTAAAAACTGTTGAGAAAACGTTTTGTCCTAGACTTGGCACTCCGGTACCGCTTGCCATGCGGTAGTAGAGAGAACAGTCTATGACTGGGGGGGCTGGGGTCTTTGACAATTTTTAGGGCCTTCCTCTGGTGTAGAGGTCCTGGATGGCTCTAATCGCTGCCAAAGGTGCTTCAACATAGTACTGAGTAAAGGGTCTGAATACTTATGTAAATGTAATATTTCAGTGTTTTATTTTATAATAAATTTGCAAAAATGTCTTAACCTGTTTTTGCTTTGTTATTATGGTGTGTTTTGTGAAAATGTAAATATATATATTTTTTTATCCATTTTAGAATATGGCTGTAACGTCCCAAAATGTGGAAAAAGTCAAGGGGTCTGAATACTTTCCGAATGCACTGCGTCTACCTCTATCACTCCAGTAACCCTGCACATTGTAAATATGATATTGGAACTGACCCTGTATATAGCGAATTACCTTGTGTTCTTATTTTAATTTCTCATGTGTTTTTGTTCTAGCTTGTGTTATCTTTAGTGCTACTTTGATATTGATCACTGCATTGTTGGGTTTGGAGCATGCAAGAAGGCATTTCACTATACTTGTGCATGTGACATTAAAACTTAACTTCAAAAACATATTTGACAGTTGGCACAACTTTTGAGCATACATGCATGCAACAGCAGTTTGATCCTCAAAAGCAAGGCCTGTAGAGAGCAGTGTTCTCACATTTCTGTAACTTCTGGCAATATTTTGATTCCTAAAGTTGTTTCTGAGTCTTGTTTTAAAATGTTCTGTTTTTACAGTCATATCAAGACTATGCTTTAGAAAAAAATATAGTTGATGATGATTTTAAGCTCTATTAAAATTATGTCACCCAGTGACATAATGACACCCTGTCACCAGCTCTTTTTAGTGACATTCAATACAAAAAAATACATGTTTTTATGTAAATAGATACCAAAGAAGTGACATTGGTTGACAGATATTACACATTAGCAAGGGTAAGGCATGTTGGGCTTTTTGCATTCTGTCCTCATTGACGACGAGCCTGCGTCATTTCCGGATGTTGCCTCCCCCTTTTTTTTTTTATTGACATTTCGCTTAATTCTAGCTTGCGGGCTACAGGCGTTTTGCAGGGTCATTTGTTTTTTATTCGGTGACATTTAGCACCACGGCTTCTGAACGGATAGGTGCATATTTTGCACAAAAGAGAGGCGTTTGTAGGTGTCAGGTTGTTGGAAAATTGTAGCGACATCAACATCTTTCTTCCTTTGGATTCCTGACGTTTTGGCTTCCTTTGTCAGCTTGACTTCCGTTTTCATGTGCAATCAACAGTGGAAAAATAGCTAGCTATCTTGCTAGGAAAACCCTAGCCAATGTATTAAGTTGTACTTAGGCGTGAGCAATATACGACTTTCTATCGGCAAATAAGTCTGCTTTAAGGGGCTCATTTCCAACGTTGGTTTGTACGCTAGTTTTCAGGCTAGTTTCCTAACACGGATGCTAGGTGGCTAACAAGGATAGCTAACTTGCTAACAATACTGTTGCACATTTCTCACTATTGTCCGTCGGTACGCTGTTCTAGAAGTGTCGAAATACCTGAATGAGAGGTCGTACATTAACTGTCCTCTTACATTATTTTTTGTACTGAGGCCCGAAGAAACGACGTTTTTAGCTAGCCCCAGCTAGCTTAATTAGCTAAGCAAAACACCATGTTTCGATATTTAAATGACGTGGATGACAACCCTTACATGATGTGAGTATCGTATTGCCTTTTATCCAAGCGAACTGCATGTTTTGCTTTTATACCCATTTGAATGAATAAACACAGTCGTTGTCGTTTGTTCTGAGATTTAAAGGCCTAATCTCCTGCCACCATGTGTAGGCAGGCAGCCAGAATATATTAGGTAACTACATACACCACATAGTTAACTATATCACGGCTGGGATGGATCACGGATATGTCTAGTTGATTCTTTTTTACATAAGTATGTGTTTACCCCTTATATTCTCATTCCATGATGAGTAACCATGGTCAAGAGTACACCTGGAAACAGGTGGATTTCTCACCTGAGTTTTCATCATGATATCAGCAATTCCTTTCCTTATTCGCTGCTGTTTTTTTTTTTCATGATCTGTACCCTCAGTGAGAAATTGTTTCTGTTTTGCAGGGATCCATTCGCAGCCCACAGGCAACAGATGAGGAGTCTGTTTGGGTCGTTTGGCTACGAACCTTTCCCCCTCAGCCCTCAGATTCAGCCTCCCCGTGCACCCCACCTTCAGGTGTGTGTGAGCGAGAGTGTCACTACTCTGAGTATCTCTAGTAAGTGTGTGTGATGTTGGGTTCAATTCCATTTCAAATTTAGGAAGTACACTACAATTCAAATTATCTTCAATGGGTAAACATTGGAATTTGAATTGGACATAGGATAACTTTTTGAATTGACTGTAATTAAAATGGAATCGACCCAACCCTGGTAGGTATACAACACACCATAGCTATTTCCTCTTTGATTATATGTAGTGTAGTCTAATTTTATATTACTTCATGCCACACTGCATTGTTACTGCATATTTGTTGTCTGCTGTTAAGTAACCTACTGCTTTTCAGGCTGGAGCCCTGCAGCCATTTGGAATGATGGGAATGGTGAGTCCTTGTCCCTTCGTGTTAAGATGTTATCTCTGCCTCTTAGAGCCCAGAATGCACCATTCCAGTATGTTCAAAACAAATTCTCAATTTCAAAATCAGATAACTAACTTCCTCATGTGTTCCTTCCCCAGGGGGGAGGCTTCATGGACATGTTTGGAATGATGGGAGGAATGATGGAGAACATGGTGAGTATTTTCAGAGATTCCTGGTATTCCCTCACCTGCTTTCCCAGATCCAGATCAAGCATGTTCCTGGGCTACAAAGCACCCTCAATGGAGATTCTCTGTGTCCAGAAAAAATACATTTTAGAGTTAAAGTTTTGTGACCCAGCAACAACTCTGTCTAAAGCAAAGACCCAACATGAGTTCAGTGGTTGAAACTTAACACATCTTGTCTAGCTGGATTATGTTTATCTTCTTTCCCTTTAGGACAGAATGTCAGGTTCCCCAAACTGTCAGACGTTCTCTTCCTCCACAGTCATCTCCTACTCCTCCTCAGACATGGGAGCCCCTAAAGTCTACCAGCAGACCAGCGAACTGAGGACTGCACCTGGAGGGGTAAGAGAGCAGGCCAAATTACATTTACTGCTGTGATTGCATGTACATTGTTCAGTAGGGGTTTACAATGCCAATCCTCCATAGCTACTGGCCTCTACTACCAGCTCCCTGCTGAACACTACCTCCTCCCCTCAGATTCGTGAGACGCGCCAATCGATGCGTGACAGCGAGAGTGGCTTGGAGCGCCTGGCCATTGGCCACCACATCTGGGACCGCGGTCACGTGATGGAGCGCTCCCGAAACCGCCACACCGGCGACCGTGAAGAACGGCAGGACTACATCAACCTGGAGGAGAGTAAGTCACGGACCTACATGTGCTACTCACTACGGTTCTCCAGAATCAGTATGACCATACCCACGTTTCTAACCCCCAAGTAATAATAAACCATTTGCCTTGGGAAAAAAACATATGGATGCTAAATGGCTGTATTTGCAACTGTTTGTTTCCGTTGCTAGACTTGCCTGGTTAGAGTTACGTCTGGCCAAGTTTCTAACCCCCTCCCCTCCCCTGTCTCTCTCAGGTGAGGCTGCTGCCTTCGATGAGGAGTGGAGGAGCACAGCCGGAAGGTACCCTCCCCCAAACGCACGGGGGATAGACTACGGCCGGGACAGGAGGGCAGGTGGGCAACAGCTGGCCCTCGCCGCCCCACCCAGCTCCTCGTCTCCGCCCGCCCCTCGCCATGAGTCTCCCAGACACCTCCCACCCGCAACTCGCCCCCGTTACGACTGGTGAGAGGTAGGAGGAGCATGACCTGTATGTCTGTGTGTGTTTGTAAAAGTGTGTGTACTGTGGACAGCGCTGCACTGCACAGTCCCAAATCAATTATTGTACCCTTTGTTGATCTGAAAGTAGTGGATAGGTATCAACCCTGATATAGGATCTTTGCTTACGCCAATCCCGATCCAGTCCTTTCAAATCCACTAGGTGAGTCAATAAGGTCCAGGGAACAGATGAGATCAGTCTGGAACTGGGCCTGTCCCAGTTGTTAGCCTGTCTGTGGTGAATGGGTGTATCTGCATTGCTTGCTGTTTGGGGTTTTAGGCTGGGTTTCTGTACAGCACTTTGTGACATCGGCTGATGTAAAAAGGGCTTTATAAATACATTTGATTGATCTCAATAGTCTACAGTGGTTTACGTTACACCACTCGTCCATCTGCTCTGACATTAAACAAGTGGACAGGCAACAGCTCAGTCCCATTAAGAATCCTCCATATTGCTTTTGACATAGCCAGTGTTTTCAGATCAGTGTAGGAGAGGAGACAAGAAGCCACTATGACAGTTGAGATCCACATCACCCACTGATGTCATGTGTTTTCTCCTGCCAGGGGTCAAGGGTGAAAGGTGAGCAGAAGGATGGAGGAGAGGATACCGAGGGGATCTGCCTGATGCTGTGAACGAAGAAGGGAGAAGAGGGTCACGACTGACCGTGAAGATGTTTGATATGATGGGACTGTCTATATATAAACTATACATTTAACACACACACACACACACACATCAGAACCCAATACACTCAATACCTGCAATTATGGTTCAACCTCTCTGCTGTTACCGTTCACATACACACGTGCGGACACACTTGTACACACATGATTACACACACTCAAGTTGTATATAGAGCCACCCTCCAACTTTACATGCGTTAATTGCCCACCTCACTATATAAATATCTATACATTGCCACACTACATACTACACGTGCTGTACAGTCCATATATGTTTGTGTAGACACTAGTGTGTCTGTGAATTGAATTGTATACTGTTGACTAATTAAACTAATTAATGAAAACAAACATTAAACATTGTTAGATAATTGCACACTGTGTTGTGGTTTGTTATGGAATAGTGAGTGGATGGGTTTTTAGAACAGGTTTTGACCTGACAAGGACTGACATTACTAAAGGTGGTACAGGAGCAATGGAGTTTGCTGGTGTTTTTCTGTCTTTATACAGTCTTGTCTGAAAATCCCATTTCCATGTAGGAAGTAAACTGACATTCCAATACACATTTTTGTTGTTGTAAACCCATGAGAATTGGAATTTCAGTTTACTTCCTGAATTGGCACAATTGAAGTGGAATTGATCCCAACCCTGGTGCATGTGAAAATGTTACTTGGTTGTATTTTTGTTTTGCTGTTGAATCTGTTCAATATTCAGCATGCCTTTCCATCCCAACACTTTGTTAATATTATAAGTGCCACAGTAAATAGTGTGTCCTATGGCACAGTCCATCCATCCCTTCATACATACTCCCTCAAAAATAAACACATTCACATCCCTACACACTCACTCTCTCGTGTGTGTGTAAACTCGTGCTCTCACTATCTAGTGTCAGAATAGCTGCAGATGGTCATATGACATCCAGCTGGAACACACCAGAGAAGAAGCCAATCAAAATCCTCCCTGCCCTCTGCCCATTCCCGTGGCACATTCCCTCTGGATATCTCTCCCCCCTCTCTCTTCCATAATTGTCACCTTCATCGCTGAGGTTCCGTCTGTATTTTATAGCTGCCTTGTGTGATTTATTGTTTGTTCTCTATCTTTCATGTCTCCATGTCTGTATTCTGTTAAATGCTACCCATCACTAGTTACTGGCCCTGGTCCTCTATTACCCGCCTTCATTCACATACAGTGCCTTGCAAAATTATTCAGACCTTTTGGATTGCTTCACATTTTATTGTTACAAAGTGGAATTAGAATTGATTGATTTAATTGTCTTTTTTTTGTTGTCAATTTACTCTGTAATGTCAAAGTGGAAGAAAAATTCAAACATTTTTTAAAGATTAATAAAAATGTGATAACTAAAATATGTCCATTGCATAAGTATTCAGCCTATTTGTTTATGCAAGCCTAAATTAGTTCAGGAGTAAAATGTTGCTTAATAAATCACATAAGTTACATGGACTCACTCTGTGTGAAATAATAGGGGTTGACATGATTTTTTTAATGACTAACCCTTCTTCTGTCCTCCATGCATAAAATATCTGTAAGGTCCCTCAGTCAAATATTGAATTACAAGCACAGATTTAACTACAAAGACCAGTGATCTTTTTGAAAGCCTCAAAGAAGGGTAGTGATTGGTTGATGGATAACAATAACAAATCAGACATTGAATATCTCTTTAAGCATGGTCAAGTTAATAATTATGCTGTGGATTATGAATTAAACCACCCAGACACATCAAGAAAGACATCCTTCTGAACTGAGGTGCAGGACAGGAATGAAACTGCTCTCGGATGTTACCATGAGGCCATTGTTGATTTTAAAGCAGTTACCAAGTTCAATGGATGTGATGGGAGAAAACTGAGGATGGATCAACAACATTGTAGTGACTCCACAAAAATGACTTTAAGTGAAAAGAAGAATACAAATATACAGAATTGAAATATTCCAAAACATCCATCTTGTATGCAACAAGGCACTAAAGTAATGTACTTTTTGTCCTAAATGCAAAGTCTTATGTTTGGGGAAAATCCAACATAACACTTCACTGAGTAACTGCCTACTTATTTTCATGCATGGTGGTGGCTGCATCAAGGTATGGGTATGCTTGACATCTGCAAATACTGGGGAGTTTTTCAGGATAAAAAGAAACAGGATGTAGCTAATCACAGGCAAAAGGAAAACCTGGTTCAGTCTATTTTCTAACAGACACAGGGAGAGGAATTCACCTTTCAGCAGGACAATAACCTACAACACAAGGTCAAATCTACACTGGAGTTGCTTACCAATAAGACAGTGAATGTTTCTGAGTGACCAAGTCAAAGTTTTGACTTAAATCTGCTTGAAAATGTATGGCAAGACTTGAAAATTGCTGTCTAGCCATGACCCCTAACATCTTGACAGAGCTTGAAGAATTATGAAATTCAATATTGCACAATCCAGGTGTGTAAAGCCCGAGACTTACCCAAGAAGGATAACAGGTGTAATCACTGCCAAATGTGTTTCTATTGACTCAGGGAGCTGAATACTTACGCAACAACTAAAATATATAATTTCTATCAATCTTTTAAAAATAAAATGTATTCTTCCATTTTGACATTACAGAGTATTTTGTGTAGGTAGATTGTTGACAATTCACATACTGTATCTATACATAGCTGATAGCCATACTAACAGATTTCTGCAGCCTGCAGTATGTCGTAGAAGATGAATGCTAATGCTAACTAAGTGAATGCATCCTCCAGTATGTTCTAGCTCGCAGATACACACAGCAAGCTAAGCCCATGCATCCCACAGTATGTCCCAGCATACACTCCTGCCAAACCTGCCGTCTGTTTCTGCCTGTTCTCTGTGTATGTGAGCTTATCAGGGCTTACATCGCTACTGACTAGTACTCATGACATCTGCGGAAATATTGTTCCAGCAAATGTATGCATAAACGAATGTGTAATTGTTGTGTTTGCCAACATACTGAGCGTCAGTGCCTAGGGCTGTAGCTCTGTTGCTGTGGTGCAGTGTGTTGACTGTGTCATCATGGGATGGGACAGGGGGGTTGTGGGGGATTGTGTTTTGTATTCCATGTTGTATTCTCTCCTATTCTATTTTGTGACATTTCTCTGGGCTCCTGCCAAACACAGAACACACACAACCCCTCTTTTTCGGTGCCTACTGCTGCTATGCTGAATCCTTCTCTCCTCTCCTCTTTCTGTCTCCTTGACCCAGTCTCGCTCCCTCCCCTTTCCTCTGCATCTTCCAATAACTTGCGCGTTCCCCCTCCCCCGTCTGTCGCACGTTCTCACCGCCTCCCTTTTTCTACCTCCTCCCTGTGCCCCTGTCTCGCTCTCCTTCTCTCTCATTTGCTCACATTCTCTCACTTTTCCTACCAGGCTTCACACACACTGCAGGTAATGGAAAACAATATACATCTATTCCTTCCTTCCTCTCATCCTTCTCAGTCTCCTCTCCTCTGTCTTGCTGCTCTCTTCTCTCATCATTTCATCCCTCCGCCGGCTCATATCCTCTGATTAGTCCTTGACTGCACAGCACAGCACAGGTACCATTGCATCAGCTTATGTGTCACTGACGGTGTGTGTGTGTCCTACTAGTCCATGGTTCGATGTTGAATGTGTTTGATGGTTGGCCTGTCAATTGCGGTGTGGCGTGTGTGGCTGTATGTGCTTAGAGTGCATCTGCTTCACAGCATTTACTTCCTGACTGTGCGTCAGTTTGTGCCAGTTTGCTGTGTGTGTGTGTGTGTGTGTGTGTGTGTGTGTGTGTGTGTGTGTGTGTGTGTGTGTGTGTGTGTGTGTGTGTGTGTGTGTGTGTGTGTGTGTGTGTGTGTGTGTCTATGTGTGTATGAGAGAGAGAGAAAGAGAGAGAGAGAGAGAGAGTAGAAGTCTGCCTGTGTTAGTCTCTATTTTCTGTTTATGTCTCCAGGAAATACATTTAAGAGGTCATTTTTATCTCTCACTCTGTGAACATCACTTACCCCATCTCAGAATATTCATAATTTCTGGCCAAAGGGGGATTTAATCATTTTAGAATCTCTACCACCGTTCCCTTGCTCCTCTCATCTTTCTCCCCCTTCTTCTAAAGCTTGTTTTGATAATGCAGAAATCCCTCTGCTGTGTTAGAACATGGGTGTGTTAGAACATGGCTGTATTAGAACAAGGCTGTGTTAGAACAAGGCTGTGTTAGAACGAAGGCTGTGTTAGAACATGGCTGTGTTAGAACAAGGCTGTGTTAGAACGAAGGCTGTGTTAGAACATGGCTGTGTTAGAACAAGGCTGTGTTAGAACATGGCTGTGTTAGA